>NC_056738.1:56153199-56176057 GCF_019279795.1 Protopterus annectens | reverse complement strand
AAGGCATCTTGGATTGGCAGCAGAGATAGTTTGTACAAGTGTTCAATGAATAGTTGGAAGAAGGCTTTAGACAAGAAGAAATATGTATTGAAGCTATGAAATTTATATGGAAAAAAGGGAAAAGGTTGACATAAAAAACTTGATTGTACTTAATAATTCAGATTACAAGATGTTTATGAAAATAATGGAAATAATATTGGACAATAAATTAAACAAAGTATTAGAGGATACAATATTTGGAATGAAAGGAAAAATAATTCAAGATTTACCAAAAGATAGCAAGAGAAGTTGCATTGGCATAATGGTTAAGCTGTTTACATTATAGAAACACAGTGCAGGGTTTGATACTCACATGGGGTAATTGGCTAGGCTTAAAATGACCCAAAAGTTACCCTACTACTAACCTATGGATCTGCATTATATCATAAATAGGAAAGCAGATGAAAAAATTATGGTAGGCAACTTGAATAAACATTTGATGAAATACAACATGAAATTTTATGGGATCTAATGAAAGAATATAATTTAAATGAAAATATCTGAAATATTTTTGAGACAGCATGTAAGAATAATAAAGTAAACATGCTAGTAAATGGATGGTCAAGTCAAGAAACAGACATAAAATGTGGCATAAGACAAGGATGTCCTGTGAGTAACAATGTGTTTGTATTAGTTATGAACACAGTAGATAGTAAATTAAATATGACATTGAAGGTAGCAGAATATAGGACTTGAGAAGGAATTAGAATACCACTTGTGCTCACATATGCAGATGACATAGTATTAGTAACAAAAAACAAACAATGCCTTGAGGAAGCTATTAAAATACTTAGTATCCAGTTGAAGGCCGTAGATATAAATATTAATAGAGATAAGAGTTAAGGATTAGGGGAAGAAGGTGAGATAGAGAGCATTCAATTTAATACAAAGGAAATAACACTCACCAAGAATTAATAACATCCATTTAGGCTCCATGTAGAGCTTCCATGGAATGCCCTCGGCAGCACAGCATGCATATTAATCATGGCACGCTGCTGAGGGAGATCACAGTAACATGGATATTGAATCCATGTAAGCAGTAGTGTAGAGGCTGTCCTGTAGTTGTGCATTGTCCTGGAAATTACTGGACAAATGTTATGCACAGGATAATAATCCTGGTAATGTACCCTGCTAGTGTAGAAATATGTGTGAATTGTAATAATTTTTTTTGTTTTGTTTTATTTTATTTATTTATTTTTTTATGCCTGTTTGCATGGTACTGTGTGGAGTGCAACAGTGCCAAGCTGTGCTTACACATACAGAGGTGAGACCTGCTAGATATCTAAAATTAGAAACCAGATGTAATTAATTATTTATTTCATTTTCTTTAAATGCCTGTTTGCGTGGCACAGAGCAGGGAGCATTTGTGCTGAGCTGCGCTTACGCATACACATGTGACATCTGGCAGACATCTAAAAATAGAAACTGGATGTAATTAATGTTTTATTTTTGTCTACTTTTTTGTTTTATTTTTTTTTTGAATGGCCATTTGTGCTACACAGTGTGGTGCTTAGTAATGCTAACATGTTGCTTAGTAGTATATGTGAAGATATACGTTTTTTTCACTATCCAAGTAGCTAAATAGGTTGAGTCATAGCCTAAAGTCTAGTAGGTCCTGGGCTTATGTTCTGAGCTGTCATACCCTTTTACATCTATTGCTGTGAAAATGTATGAAGTAACCTAAAGGGTGGTTTAATTCAAAAACAAAATTGTTACATTTGGAAAAGCTGCTCGATGCTAAGCACTGCTTAAACATGGTCAATGGCTGTTTCTGTTTGCATGTTGCTAAGTTCTGCCGAAAACATGGTTGTGCAAGTTTATGGATGCTCGGCTCTGCTAAGCTGGTTTGCAAGATGCTAAGCAATGAGATGCTTTTTTAAATGTTAAGGTATGGTGTGTAAGAGTGGGAAAGGAAGTTAGAATTGGGAGTCCACCTCTACAAAGAGGCCAGTCACAAGTGGAGTCCCTCAGGAATCAGTCCTCGGACCGCTCCTTTTTGGCATTTACTTCTCAGAAGTCAAGGCCAATGTCAGTGGTCTCTGGCTGACTAAATTTGCAGATGATTGCAAATTAGGAGCTGTCATTGAATCTCACACAGACACAAATGTTCTCCAGGAGGGGCTGACAGAGACAAATAACTGGTGTCAGAGTCATGGACTAAAACTATATGCCAAGAAATGCATAATAGTATCCTTTGGGAAGTCATCCATCCCTGGTAACTATCATATTGACAACACACCCCTTAGAGTTGGCCTAGTAGTCAGGGACTTAGGGACACACATAGATAGTAATCTAGCCTTTGATCATCATTTGTCTACAGTGGGGACGAAATCATTCTATGTTGCACAACTTATAAACAAAGGTATGGCATCTAAGTCCAAGGAAGTCATTGTTCGCCTATATTCAGGATTCCCCAAGAGGGCTAAGTGCTGTGCCAGTAATGAAAATCATGCACTGGCACGAAGTATGGTGAACTCCTTCTTTAATGATACAATACAAATATGGCAAACTGGTTAAGCGCTTTCATCTACTCCTGTAGATTTCATCAGAACCCTGATTTTTTTCTGATGAAATCTACAGGAGTAGATGAAAGCACTTAACCAGTTTGCCATATTTGTATTGTATGAAGGAGTTCACCATACTTCGTGCCAGTGCATGTTCATTACTAACACCTAACTTCTTGAGCTATGTATTTTTCTATAGTTGGACTGACCAGTTTCAGTTTTTTGTTCTTATATTCAGGATTCATCAGACCTATCATTGAGTACAATGCCCCCTTTGGTATGTACCTAACCAGGCATATCCAACAACTGGAATGTCCACAGAAGTTCTCCACTAAAAGAATACAGGGCATAAGTAATATGTCCTATGCAGACCGCCTCAAGGCCCTATCCCTGTATTCTGTCTCCTACAGGCTTTTGAGGGGAGATCTATGCCTGGCATACAAGGCATTGTCAGACCCCACTCTGATGGACCTCCTGCATATCCACAAAACAAACAATACCAGAATTACCCATTCTAAAGACTTATACCTTGCCTGTGATATAAATAGGACCTGCTGGAGAGATAGGTATGTATCCCAGAGACTACCCTGTCTATGAAACAGGCTCCCCATACATGTAAAGCAGAGTTCCTCCCTAATCTAATTCAAGTGCAACTGGAACAATGGGATGGGAAACTGGAAATTCATCCCTGGTTTGGCACCTATGCCTGTGATGCAAACAGGTAACCTGTAAATGGTTCACCTCCCAGGCCCATGCTTACACTTATCAAGGGTATCTGAAATCGTCAGATATTTGGGATGCATGGCTAGACTTAAAAAGGCTTTTGTGGTCATTAGCCTAATAAACACCTATGAACCTATGAAAGCAGCTTATATTAAGGCCAGTTGGCAGGAATTCACAGCATTCATTGGAGTCCATAGTAAACTGTCAATATGCCTGATGGTGTTGACGAGGGAGTGCACTTTTGGGTGCAGAGGTGGGGTGTGCAGGAGTCCAGAGTGTTTGTTGGGCTCCTTGTCCAAAACTATGAACTCCAGCTGTTGCAGGGTGTCTACCAGGCCTCAAAATGTAAATCTGAAGTCTGGGATTGGTTGGCCAGGCATCTTACCAGTGCTACTGGTATCCCTTGCACTGGTGAACAGTGTTGTCACCACTATGACAACCTGAAATGAAGGAAGAGGAAAACCTTGGACACCTGATCCAAGAGGCTAGGGCTGTGCTGCCCCACATATATGTAAGTATGTTTGCTACTACGTTACTAATATAAAAGCTGAATTCATGCAAAACTGGAATGCATAATGGTTTGCTTCTCTTCCAACAGCTGTAGCTGAATGGGCTTGCAATGTCTAGTCTCACACAGGGTACCTGGCCAGGAGTGTGGTAAGTAGGGATAATTTCTGATAACTGTAGCACAATAAACAATATACAATAACAGTAAGTAATAAGGTTTAAAGCAGGATTGTGCTTTGATAAGCAATGTGTGCAAATAACTGCCGTTGGGCTGTATTCACTGCATGTTTGCTTTAATGTAACTCCAATCAACTGTAAAATGAAATTAATAAAGAATGCCAAAATAATTGCTTGCTAAATGTATTTCACTACCCACAGTATGGTTCAGGACTGTCTTCAGGCCAGTTTATGTCAGTCAAATAACGCTCTCTATTCCTTCCACTTCAGGAACAAAGTATATGGGTAAGGTAGCCCACATTCTGAGCAGATATTATGTGCATAATTCACAGATTCTAAGGAACAATAACTATAAAGTATAAAGCAGGATTGTGCTTTGATAAGTAATGTGTGCAAATAGCTGTGGCAGGGCTGTATTCACTGCACGTGTGTTCTAACGTGAGTCCAATCAACTGTACAAATGAAACTAATAAAGAATGCATAAGTAGTTGCCTGGTAACTATATTGCACAACCCACAGTATGGTCCAGGGCTGTCTTCAGGCCAGTTTAAGTCAAATAATGCTTTCTATTCCTCCCACTCCAGGAAAAACGTATATGGGTTAGGCAGCCCACATCCTGGGCAGATATCACGTGTCTGTCATAGATTTCAAGGAAAAATAACAATAACATTTAAAGCAGGGATGTGATTTGATAAGCAATGTATTCAAATAACTGCAGTAGGGCTGTATTCATTACATGTGTGTTCTAATCTGACTGCAGTCAATTGTTACATTAAGTGCACATGTCCCCTGGAGTAACAGCTTTTGGGTTCACCTTCCATGCCAGCCAACTAAGACATGAGCAGCTGTCTAGTGTGCTTAATGTACATGAACATAACTCTCAACTGTCATGATTTTTCATAATGTAATGACAACTGCTCAATCTGTCTTGCCCTTGATTAGCAGATAAATGATTATCGGGAATGCAATGTACTTGCAAATTCATTTGCAGAACACCTTGGTAGTAATGTAGGAGCACAACATGTGAAACAGTTCCATGTAGTTGTGTACCTGTATAAGTTAATGCTTGGCCCATACTGTCCCATACTAACAACTTGAGAGGCATGTACGTGCAACATCATCTATAGAATAATCGGAGTCACTGTACTCACAAATGACACTGCAATCCTGTAGAAGTAGGTATTAGTAGCCTGTGTAGTAACATCATATGTGAGTTCACTAATGGTATGTTTTTCTCTCTCTCCCCACCCCTTAACTTCTTTCTTTCTTTCTTTCTTTATTTACATTTGTTAACTGGGTAGTGTTTGACTGGGTTGAAAAAAATACATTTTCAGTGAAGACCCAGGGAGAAAAGCTTAGTTTAAGTAGAACTTTGCTAACAATTTGTAAATGAGCTTAACAAAAATATTATAGCAACATACAACAACAGAAATACAGTATACACATGCATGTTTCAGGCATACAGCAATGCTTTTTTTTTTACAATACATATAAGGTACATAAGTCATGTAGCTTTACAAGGCGAGTCACTTCTGAAAGACCAAAATTGGTCATGTAGTTTTACAAGTTAGGTAATCTGAAGGAACAAAGATAAATAAAGAAAAGACAGATAGTGTGATAGCCCTATGTGGGATGAGCACTATTTGGGATATCATGTGTGAGATGAGTGGGAAAAATAGGAGGAATATTAGTTGGAAGCAATACAGGTGCATTAGACAATTATCATTTAAATGATCTTTCAGGGTAGTTTTAAATGTGGACAGGTTGGGGGTTTTAGTTATCTGGTGAGGAAGGGTGTTATAATCTTTCGCTATTTTATGGTAGTAGAGGGAATCTCTGTGATAGTTGTGAAACTGGGTTACTTTTAGGATTAGTTTGTTGGATGACCTGATGAGTCTACAGTTTGTGTTTGGCTGGACTAGGTTTGATAGATCTGGGCAGTCAGTAGGGTTGAATATGATTTTATGGGCAAGTGAAAGTTGTTTTAATAATAATAGGTTGGGAAGTTCTAGCCAGATGAGCTGTTGGACAGCAGTGCAGTGGTGTGTTCTGTGGGGTTGGTTGGTGACAAACTTAACTATTCTGTTATAGCAGGAGTCTAGTTTATGTATCTCAGTTTTTGATAGGTTAGTAAAGACCTCAGAACAGTATAGGAAGGTGGATAGCAAGTGGATTCTTGCAGTGACCAGTCTAGCTTGTTGTGTAAGGTAAGGTTAAGCCCTGTAAAGAGCACCTAGTTTAGATTGAAGTTTTTTGTTGGTCAGATAGATGTGTTTATCAAATGTTAATGAGCCATCTATGGTTACCCCTAGCAGCTTGGTCTGATTGGTGGGTTCAGTTTTTGTGCCATTGTTAGATAGTATGGAAAGGGATGAGTCTGGAAGATTTATTAGAGAAAATTATGAGCTTGGTCTTATTTGGATTTAGGATGAGTTGGTGGCTGGTGAGGTACTATTCAATGTCTTGGAATGATGATTGTATTTTGTGTTGGAGTCCTTTGGGGATTGAGCTGAGCAGATAAGGGAGGAGTCATCTGCATATTGGACGACAGTGGCATGTTGGGTGGCAGTATATAGGTTGCTGATAAATATTATGAAGAGGAGGGGCCCGAGTATGGAGTCTCGTGGTACCCCCGTGGTGACTGGTAATAGTGGGGAGAGGCTGTTTGCCCATTTAGTGGCCTGTTGTTGGTCGGATAGATAAC
Source organism: Protopterus annectens (assembly GCF_019279795.1). NCBI lineage: Eukaryota > Metazoa > Chordata > Ceratodontiformes > Protopteridae > Protopterus > Protopterus annectens. Next base: position 56,169,403 of record NC_056738.1, on the reverse strand, counting down.
TGCTAAACCATGTTAGGGGTGTGGTACTGAGATTGTAAGTGGCAAGTTTGTTGAGGAGCAGCTGATGGGACACTGTGTCAAAAGCTTTTGACATATATAAGAAAATTGCTGAGACTAGTTGTCCTTCATTTTTGAGGTGGTGAATGGTCTCTTTAAAGGTTATGAGGACTGAGATAGTACTGTGTTTAGGCCTGAAGCCATGCTGGGTGCTGGAGAGTAGGTTGTTAGTAGTGAGGTGATTCATGAGTTGCTGGTGGATACATTTCTCTATAATTTTGGCAAGGGGGGATAAAATGGCAATGGGATGGTAGTTAGTTATGTCTCTAGATGGGTCATCCTTATGAAGTGGTATGATATGAGAGATTTTCCATAATTTGGGAACATATTGTTTGGAGACAGAATGGTTTATTAGTAATGATAAAGGGTAGGCAATGGATGGGGCAGCTAGCTTTAGGTATCCATTTGGAAGTTGGTTAGCAGCTAAACAGCAGGGTTTTAATTTACATAGCAGTTTTTTTTTTTATGTAGGAAGTTGGAAAGGAATAAAGGAGAAGGAGTTTGCGTCATTAGAGGTAGGGAAGGGGACAGTGAGTGGGGGGATTGTTTTATTGTCTAGGAGGGAAGTGATAGAGTTGATGAAGTGGAAATAGAATTGTGAGGCTAAGGGCACAGAGGAGTTAGTAGTTGGGGGGGGGTTACCAGGGTTAAGGAGGCGGATGATATTCTGACGGAAGTTTTGTGGATTGTGCTGGTATTTTTGTTGGCAGTTGAGGATATATGTTCTTTTATTCTTGGTGATGTTTTTCTTAGCATGGTTTCTAAGCTATTTGTAAAGGGTGAGATTGTTGTTATTTTTGGTCATATGATATACTGACCAGGCCTTATCTCTTTGTTTCATTAGTTGTTTTGTTTCTTTAGAAAGCCATGGTAGCTGTTTGTTTTTTTGGCAATTTTTTCTGAGGGAAGCAAGATTATTTAATATTTCAAGGAATTTGTTATTGAAGCATTCTACAGCTAGGTCTAGTTACAGACTTTCTAATGGGGACCAATTGCAGTTTTGTAGTAGTAATTAATTTATTAATGTTATTTATTATTATGATTAATATTAAGATTTAATATCAAGATACTCTGTTTAACTGTTATGTTGGCCTTATGGTTTATTTCATACTGGTTTGTTGTTAACATACTTACTGTTATGTTATTTATAGGTTCATAAATTCATAGGAAGGTACTAGGCTATTGGCCCTAGGGCCTATATAAGCCTAGCCAAAAAGGTACCCTGGCTTTTGCCACCCAAGAAAATTACTTTCCTGTGCCCCTGTTGAGCAGAGCCACAGAAGTGATCCCTGGGGTGAATTTCCTATTTCCCATCCAATCATCAAAATTTTTTTGAAGAGTGCTAATGAGAAGTTTTGTTTCATATAGATAGGTAGTTTGTTCCATAGTATGGGAAGTCTCTGGAACAGGAATCTTTCCCTCCAGCATGTTCTGTTTATTGTGGTGACAAGGTTTAGGTCCCTAGAGCGTGTAGCTCAGAGGGATTGGGATTTCTTTAAGCAGAGCATGTCCAACAGGTATATACCCGGTCCCTTTGAGACCTATAGTATCGGGGGACAAGTGAATAACTGCACATGTCTCTCAAATGATAGAAAAGATTCTGAGACCTGTAGTGGAACAATCACCCACAATACTTAGGGATACATATGATCTCTTGAAAGATATAAGAGAACTAAATATAGATTGTGAACAAAAACATCTTTTAATCACCTTGGATGTTAGAGATCTTTTTACCTCTATACCCAATGACATAGGAATGCAATATATAAATGAGCTTTTATCCCAGGATACAAGTTTCTCAAAGGATAGAATTATACTTATAGATCAGTTATTGGAACTGGTGCCATATAATAACTTATTTATGTATGGTGATTCAACTTATTTACAAAAGTGGGGGGTAGCCATGGGCACCCCTCTTCTTACCTATGCCAATTTGGTGGTTTTATGGTGGGAGAAACTTTATCTTTTCACACATGAGGATTTTAAGTACATCAAATTCTACAGGCGTTTTGTCAACGATGTCATTGTCATCTGGGAAGGCACACAGACTTCATTTGAGTCCTTCATGCAGTTTTTAAATACTACCACCACATTTTTAAGGCTCACACAAGATATCTCTGACAAAGAAATTGATTTCTTAGATGTCACACTAAGATTTAACAAAGAAGGTAAAATAGATACATCTTTATATAGAAAACCCACCTGGAAAAACTCTATGTTAAGCTTTAACAGTATGCATCCTCGACATACTTTTCAAGCTATTGTTAAAAGCCAATTTACTAGAATCCATAGATTGTGTAATAAAACTGAGGATCTAAATAAGGAAGCTCAATACATGGAGGAACTATTTATAAATCGAGGCTACAGTCCTTCCATGGTTAAGAGTATTAGATCTGAAGTCCTGGACCATGCTGACCATGTGGGCAAACAATATTCCACCTCGGGACATATAAAAGAAAATTTCAGGTCTTATAAAAAGAATGAGGTTAGAGACAACCAAGTTAATTACATTATCAGCTATACTAGTGACATCAATAAGATACAACAAGTTGTCAGTAATAACTGGCATATTTTAGCCACAGATTTTCAAACTAAGAACATCATAGGCAGATACCCGAGGTTCATATATAGAAATAGTAAAAATCTTAAGAGGTTATTGTGTGATGACCCACACCTCAGGGGACAACATGACATTCATATACCAAATTCTACCATTACCAAAAAGCTTGGTACTTATCCTTGCTATGATTGCAATAGGTGTAGGTACATCACAAAAACACAATACTTTCAACATCCTACCAGTGAGTATGTTTTTAAACCACATTTTTGGGCAAATTGCAATACTTCCAATGTGATATACCTTGCAAATTGCAATAAATGTAAGGCATTCTATGTAGGACTTACAAAGAGGAAACTCCATGAACGTATCTACAACCATTTATACGACATACGTAAGTCCAATGACACCAATGCTCTAGCAAGACACGTCATAGAGTTTCCCACACACACATTTTGCTTCAGGGTCTTGCAAATAGTTAAACAGGATGCTAGAGGTGGAGACAAGGAGAATCAACTCGCACTTATGGAACTTAATTGGATTCTAAGGCTGGGTGCACATATAGAACCAGGTATTAACAACCAAGTGTCCATCAAGCCAGCCTTAGCATCTAAGAAATAGGTTGTGGATTATGGATCTTTCTGTGTCTCTTTTTGACACATTATTTGGTATTATTCATCCACTCACCTTTTGTTCATCCTCATCTCATTTTATATCACCGTTTCATCCTTACTCACTGATTTGCATACTAGCTATCATATATATGCATTTACTGAACAAGAATGTTTGCATTAGTGACTGGATATACATATACATTAGCGGCATAGGCTGTTTTTATATAGTTTTTTACATAGTTATTTTTTCAGTCATATATATATATATATATTTTTTAGTGCAATTCAGCTGCTAGTAACTAACCTATTTATTCATACAAGTCATACGTTTCATTTTTACGTTTTGTTCTGATATTATTATTATTATTATTTTTATTTATTTATATCAGTGCTATAACACTGATAATTTACTGACTATTCAGGCATATTAGATTGAATAAATATGATTGACTTAATATACATTTTTTAAGGTGCCCCATATAGCACCATAGATACGTTGCATAAAATGGTTAATTTTGTTCTGTTTTGTTTCGTTTGTTTCAATAAGTATGGCTTTATGATTATATGTATGTATTTTCATTTCTGATGTTATTTTTATGAGCTATATGTGAAAGGCATACACCTGATATTTATGTATATGTATTTTAGTCTATATTTGGTATATGAAATTATTGTTTTTGCATTTCATGAAACATGTCCAAAATGTTACATTCACAATACTTGCTGCTATTATTATTCATTATTTATTATACATTCATATATTGTTATTAGAGCAATACATTTATTTATATATGGGTGCTAGAAATGATCAATCACATCTTAAAGAGTTGATTTTATATTTTATATTTTATATTTTATATTTTAAATCAGAATGCATACAATGATTTTAATACATTTTTAGTGTTGCTGTTTTAAAAGGGCACAAGAACCAGGAAATATTGTTGTTATGCTAGCTTTGCTCTAGCTTGAACGTAGCCCTTTTAAATAGTGACAAGGTTTTGTCTTGATTTGTATGGCTTAATTAATTATTAATTGTGGTTAATTGTTTAATGAGCATTTTCCCGCCCTTTGAATACATATTTAAACTAAGAAGGTATATTCATTATAACATCTGATGAAGCGTGGATGTCCACGCGAAAGCGCTCATTTTTGTCTCCAAATAAAAGATTTGTCCGTTACAAGTGCTGTCAGTGTTTCTCGTTTGGTATTCAACTGAATTGCTGCATTTTTGGATGGTTCTAAGCGTTTTGATACTACACTTGTATCTTGTATTTAGCTCTGGATTTGACATAGCTTTGTATGTTAGGCAGAAATTGCCTCTGAGTAGGCGATATGCGATTGAGTAAAGCTGGAGTTTTTTGAGATGGTCTGCATAGGGCATCTATTTGAGGCAGGTAATCCTCTTTGTGAGGTATTTCTGTGGCCTTTCCAGTTGTTGTAGATGTCTTGTGAGGTACATACCAAAAGAGGCATTGTACTCTATAACGGGTCTAATGAATGACGAGTAGAGGGGAACAATGACCATTTTTTTCCTGGATGAAAAAACTTTTGAGATGAGGTGTGCCACTTCGAAGGATTTCCTGACTACTGTGGCAATGTGATTATCAATAGAGAGACTACTGTCCACCTGTGTCCAAAGGTCTATTATCACACTTTCGGTGTTAAGAAGACTACCACCTATGTGTAGCACATGGGTACACATAGTTTTTACCAAAGGGGATGACAATGCACTTTTTGGCATTGAGCTTGAGGCCATGGCTTTGACACGAGGCATCTGTCTCAGTGAGGCCCTTTTGTAGGACGTCCATATCGTTAGGAGTTTCGATTATGGCTCCTAGTTTGCAGTCATCTGTGAACTTCATTAGCCAAAGACCCCTGTGTTAGCTTGTACTTCAGAAAAGTAGATACCAAATAGGAGTGGATGCAGAAGTGAACCCTGTGGTACTTTTCACTGGTCTGAAGTCGGATTTGGAGTCTGCTACTTTCACAGTGTGGATTCTGTCAGTGAGCCAATTGGCAACCCATCTTGTGACATATGGATTTATACCTTGTGAGAGTATCTATAATTGCAGAGTGGGGGATGGTATCAAAAGCCTTGGCGAGATCTAGATAGGCTGTGTGAACCATCTTACCCTCATCTACAGCTTTGGTGATTGCTTCAAAGAAGTTTATCAGGTTGAGGAGACATGATCTGTCTTTTACAAACCCAAACTGGGTGGGGTCCAGAGTTTGGAGATTACTAATGTCTTTGTTTATAAGTTCCGTGATGATACATTCCATGGCCTGCAGACCAGGCTTGCTAGGCTAATGGGGTGGTAGTTCCCGGGGTCTGTGGTGGCTCTTCCTTTGTGCAGTGGGATAATCATTACTGTGTGCCATTCAGTGGACAGAAAGCCTGAGGTGAGGCCAAGATTGAACATGGTGCTTAGGTGGGATGCCAGTTCATTCTGTAGTTTGTGTAGAACGCAGCCTGGGATGTTGTTAGGTCCCATGGATGCTGTGTTCTTGGCTTTGGAGAGTGGGGTTTTTACCTGTGCAGCCGTGATTACAGGAACTTTGCATTCTTCCGGTATAGAGATGGGCCCTTTAGGGGGGTGAGAGGGGGTTAAAGTTAGCACTGACCCTATCTGCAAGGATGTTGGCAATATCAGTTGGTTCTGTATAATTTGTGTCATTGTGCTGTAACTCAGAGCAGATCTGAGTGTTGCCATTGAGATTCTTGACATAGCTATAGAATGTTTTGTGGTTGTCTTTAGAATCTGTGGCGATTTTGTTTTTGTAACCAGCTTTGGAGGATTTTATGAGGGACCTCAGCTTCTTACTGAGGCTAACCAGGGAGTTTTTCCAATCATGGGATTTTACTCTTTTTTGCAACAGCTTCTTTCTTCTGTTGTAGAGTGTTTTTGGCAGGGGACCACCAGATTGGCTTCCTATTCTTGGAGGATACCATCTTGGTTCTGTTAGGGATAGCACGATCCATGAACTCGTGTAAGTGCTTATAAAGTGCATTTGTGTAGGATTCAGCAGTCGTACATCTATTGTCCATCTGCATGGGTGTTGCAAAGTTTGCCACTTCTGTCTTAAGAAGCATGAAGTCGGCTTTGGAGAAATATTTTACTGTGATTTTGCTAATGGGGGTGGGGCAGGATGTGGATGACTAGGGTGATTAGCTTGTGGTCAGATCTGACCAACGAGGAATTTTCCTCTGGTGTGGAACACCAGTTGCTCATGTTGATAATGACCAGGTCTAGGATATTGCTGCCCCTGGTAGGGGTGTGGATAAGCTGATCCAAGGCATTGGAATTTATGAATTCCAGAAAATGTTGAGCAAAAGAGTTGGTACATGAGTAGTTTTCCCAGTTAATGGTGGGGTAGTTGAAGTTGCCTATTATTAGGGTGTTGGGTTGTACCCTAATATTTTCCAGTGTATCAAGAAATGAAGAGTGGGAATCCTGGGGCATGGTGGGGGATCTGCAGCAAGTTACAATTTGGATTGCAGTCTTGCCCAGAATTAGTTGCACTTGGATAATCTCGGATGCATTATGCTGAGCAACTAGCCTAGAGGTGTGGATATCCTTAATGAATGTGGACACACCTCTGCCTTTAGTGTTTTGGTCCAGGTTAGGTGGCCGAAAGGTGTGGTATGAATTATATCCTGGTAATGCAGGGGTGCTCTCTGGAGCCTTGAACCAGGTCTCTGTCACTGCACAGGTGTTGATGTTCTCCATTTTAAGGACTGCCTCGAGTTATTGCATTTTGAGGTTTAGACTTCTAGGATTGAGTAGCATTATCCTCAGATTTTGCTGTGTTTCACATAATGTACCTTAATATTCATGTGGATTAACCAATATTAACTTCCATTATGTTAATACTAACATTGGTATGGTTATTTCTAATCTTAACTTATGTTTATATCCAAGGTAGGCTGTTTCCAGGTGATCCACCTACCTTGGCTTCTCCAGCTGTGGCACTGGGGCCTAGCACATCTGGGCTGCAGCCTGGTGGTGCCCCCTCTGCTGCTCCTGCTCTACCTGTGGCATCAGGTAGTTCTGTCCCATGGGCCCGGACTGCCCCCCCCCCTCCCGAGTGGCAATGGAGGGAGAAATTTTGTCACCTGTGATGAAAAGCCAGGTACTGTGTGCAGGTTGCTCCTTCATACTTTCAGAACTCATCTGCACTGGATGGCATGTATGCCCACCACCCTGGTGGGGCAGCCTCACCCTGGACAGCAGCCTCCACCACTGCCACTACAGGGACAGTGGAGGAGCAGTTACAACAGTCCCATGGGTGGGGAGTTGAGATGCACTGCTACCTTGTGGATGCATCTGAGACGGGATTCCACAACACCCACCCCATCCAAGGTGTTCACCCCCCCCCCATTGTATTACACAGCAACCCTGTCCTCTGTCTTGTCTGTCTTCTCTGTCTGGAAAAGCTTCCTCACCTTCCCAGCTTACCTCCCACACATGTACCTATGCCCCTTCCCTAACATTCCACTCTCACCTTAAAAAAAGGGCACCTGTCCCACAAAAAAAAAAAAAAAAAAAATCATCCTATACATAGCGCTCCATTTCACACACATGTCCACTGGATACAGATAATTTGGTTCCATTAGCTTGACAAAACAATTATGTTGTCCTCACCCCTGTCTCTGGGGGTCACAGTCCAAATTCATCTCCAAATTCTGTGAAAGTGCACAGTTGTTGCTGTACAAGAAATGGAAAGGTATGGTTCTTTCCTACACCCTTCCTGTATACCTACCTGCCTTTCACTTTGTTTTTCCCCATGCATGCACCCCATTTCACCACTGTCCTATCTCCCAATCTTTATTTTCTTTAAATATTTTTTGCGTGATGCTGCATGACATTTTGGATTGGTCAGTGTCGCTAAGTTCAGCTAAATGGAGCTATAGTGACCAGGGGTGTAGCTAGGATTTTCAAATTTGTACTGACAGCTCTCAAACTGCTACCCCCCTCCCCAGACAAGCTACGGCCATTCTCGTAATTCACGGTTCGCTCTTTTAGTGTCGATGAAGAGGCATTCTCTGTAATGCCTCTTCAGTAATACAATATAAATTCACTCAAACTCTGTTCCTTGAATTGAAAATTAACCTGAAATGTCAGTTCTTTGAAAAATGCAGCAGGGTAGTTGGGGTAGAGACTTCATGCTTTTGTTTTCTGTAACTAAGGTACAGGTTTTGAGCTTGAGTAAATTACTAACCACCTGCTACCACTAACTAGGATGTTTCATTCACACACACACACACACACACACACACACACACACACACACACACACACACACACACACACACACACCCCTACCTACCTCTTAGTGCAAGAAATATGGACAAAGCCTAAAATAAACAGGGACAGATATTAAATAATGTTCTCGTGAACTTAGAAAGTTGCTAGAATAACAGGATTTGTGCTAGTATGAATTTTTCTAAAGGACATGAAGTCTGAAGCTCAAATGTCTGTCATTTAGCAACTTCAGCCTTCAATGATTTTCTAGAAAATCACAAAATTTATGAGGAACAGAAAAACTATGGGGCAAAAATCTGGACATTCTGCAAAATTTGGACAGTTGAGAGGTATGCTACCACACACACACACACACAACCTCTCACAGCAACAAACTCATAAATAAAACTGAGGCAAAGGCCCAAAAATAAGGACATTTTTTTTAAATATTGCTCTTATAAACTTAGAAAGATAATAGAATAGTAGTAGGTTTTGCATCAGTACGAATTTTCTGAAAGGTATGAAATCTGAAACTGAAATGTCTGCATTATTTTCTAACTTCAGTCTTTAACAATTTGCTACTAATTTGCCAGAAAACTGCAACTTTATGAAAAACGGACCAAAAATGTGATGCAAAAATATAAAATTGCCAGACAATACAGCTGGGAACCTGTCAAAGGAGGGACACCATTTTAATATGAGCACAGTTAACTTAGAGCAGCTGACAACATTAGAGAATCTACATGCATTTCTGAAATAAAAGTAATGTACAACTCTGATCATTACAGTTATTTATAAAAGTAAAGTAAACCCTCTATGTTTTCTTCCAAAATTGCTATTTTGTGGAGGGATCATTAGGGGAAGAGCAACAGTTTGAGCCAAAATCAGGGACAGCTGAGGTTTGGCTATGCCCAATTCTATAAAGCAATTTGCATGTACCTCTCAACCTGTTAATGCAATAAATCTGGACAAGGCCAAATATATTGAGGGAACATATAAACAGTACTAAAATTGCTCTTGTATAAACTGGGACAGTTGATAGAACAGGTCTTATTTTAGCATGCATTTTTCTGAAGGTTATAAAGTCTGAAAGTAGTGTGTCATTATTTAGTGACTTAATTCCTAAATCATTTGCCAGAAAACCACAAATTGAGGAACAAACCAAAAATAAGAAGCAAAAAATCTATTAATTCTTTGAAAATCTGGACAGTTGGGAGGTATAGTTCAGCTGGGGCTGTCTAAGTTTGCCGCCCTTCCCCCTCACAAAACCATGGTCGAATGGAGCCCCCCCTGCAGCCATTCCAATGATCCATTACTTTGCTATTTCACTCCATTTACCATAAACACTAATGTGCATACTGATTTACTTCTAGGATGATTTGAACTTCATTTGAAAGTTTTATTTTGCATTTTACAGCACAAACACTAAGACATCTGCTAAACAAACTTGGCAATAAAACTTCTCTGCCCTTGAAACTCACATTCATTGAAACAACATTAAAACCCACATTCAAAGAAAAATACATTTTACCCGTGGCAGATAAAAATTAATTCTGGGCTGCTTTTAAATCATAGGCCCCTTGCATATGAAACATACATGTGCTCTTTGATACACCTTCCTATTGCTTTGAACATTTTTCCAGTAAACAATGAAACAAAACTGCCCAATGCAGAACATTTCCATCATAAAAGTTTAGTCAAACTTCTACAGTCCACCATTATCAGTAAATAATATGCACAATCTCTGAAGTAGTAAAAAAAGTCATCTAAATAATTCCACATTAAATAAATCTAACTAATGAAGAGGTTGCTGCTAGCAATCACCTTTATATTTCATGACTTCACCGAAAAAAAGTGTCTGATGCCCCTGAGGAATAAATTGCCTAAATTACATTAATAAGCTAGTAATATTGCGATAGGAAATGGATGGCAAACTGATAACAGGCTCATAGCTAGTGTCTTAACTTTCAGTACAGCAGCATTCACCCCTTATGGGAGTAGAACCAACAACCTTCTGCATTAAAAGCAAGTACACAACATTTTGTGCTACTAGCAACATGAGCTGACTTAGCATAATCAGCACTAAACTTCTCTTCCCCTGCAGCTCTCAGTTCCTTGTAAAATCTATGCAATACTCAACTACATCTCAACTTCGCAGCACAAGAAGTCTGGAAAAAGCCAAATTTATTGGGGTGGGTCAAAAGGACAAAAAACAGGAACACATTAAACATTGCTTGTATAATCTTGGAAAGCTGCTAGAATAAAATGCTGTGTTACCATCAAACATTTTACTGCCAAGGTCACTGTGCAAAATAGTCAGAACAACATACCACTATGCCAAATCACCTGCTTTGTGAAAGAGAGGAAGACTGAAACTTAAATGGCTATCATTTAATGAATTCAGTTCTCACCATAGCTGTCAACCTCTTAGCACAAAACACCTGGACAAACCCAGTAATGAGGGAATACAGCCCTCAAACATATTCAGTGAATTCAGTTCTTGCCATAGCTGTCAACCTTAGCACAAAAAACCTGGACAAAGCCAATAACAGGGTATTACAGTCCCAAAAATAAGGACACATTTCAAATAGTCATAAACTTAAAAAAAATTGCTATAAAAAAGGTTGTGTTAGTATATATTTATTGCTAGAATAAAAAGTTGTTTTACTATATCACAAACACAGGGATAAGATGCAGACTCCACACAGAAGGCACCCCAGCCAAGAATCAAACCAGAAAACCTACAGCCTCACAGGCAACAATACTGCCACTGCACCATCAAATATGTAAGGAAGTAAACATTCAGAAACCTGAAGTCTGAAATTTAAATGCCTGTCAATTTGTTAATCAGGACAGTCTGACTTGGAACAAAAAAAAACACAATTCTCAGCAGAGGCCCAGGAAAAAATAATGCAGACATGTCTTTGTAACATGGGAGGACACAAAAGCAAACCCACACAAACAAAGGGAGAAGATACAGACCCCCCCACAAAGAAGGCACCCCAGCCAAGAACCAAACTCAAGAACCTACAGCTGTGAGGCATCAGTGCTACGTTGCTACCACTGCACCATCAAATTTCAAGCATTGCAATATTTAAAAACCACAGATACGATACAGATATTGATCAGATCAAATATGAGGCAAAAATCTGCAATTTTTTTACAAATGGTGGTGGGTAGAGAATTCAGGTCTTGAACAACTGCATACAAGGTACAGGGTTCAAGCCTCAGATATTCCCTAACACACCACCATGAGTAATCACACTAGTACATCCCAGCTGGGGCATTTACACACACACACACACACAGGTGTCGTCTCATATTTAAATTCCACATGCAATGCAGAAAAGGAATATGCAACATGTGCTTTTTTAAAATTCTATGCAGAACACAAAAAAGGAATAAGCAGCAGGTGGATATGTACAATGACTCATGCAGTGGCTCACAGACAGAAGGTATTCTTAAAGAGCTCCCTTAAAAGATCTGGCTATTAGATCTGGCTATGGTTTTACTTTAAGCTTTTCATGTTTAAATGGAAAAAATAAGGCAAGATTGCAACACCCCTTTACTGTTTTCTTCTGGGGTGGTCAGGCCCCCACATTAATAAGCCTCTGCCCAGAGTTTTGATGCCTGGCCATAGCTATACAGATGATACATGACTTTTCAGAGACTGCACATTTTTCGCCTTGGCCCTGGGTGACTGTCGTAGACAGGAGTACTCTGATTATCATTATTTTTTATCTGGCTCCATTGCAAGGATGCCCCTCCAAGTCAGTTGCTTGAGCTCCCATGGTTCCACACCATTGCTATCCCCTGTAGACATGAGTACAATGCCTAGGTGCGATGAGCCATGAGATTGTGGATGCCATCCATCTATCTTCTTCCAGCCTAGTGGGGCAAAGTGTGCTTCCCATACATTCTCTTGAAGTGTTACCCCATTAATTGCATAAAATGTATCTGTCCCCAACACTGCAGGACCATGAGGTATAACAGGGCAATGTTAAACACATGGAAGCTCCAGTATGACACTGGAGGTTGTGATCTATGATTCCCTCCAACCTGCAATCTGCCTGTGTGGCTACCACATCCACCTCTCATGATGCTTATACCCAAGTAGCATTTCTGTCACATGTCACTGTATCCCACCGCTCCTGTGCAAATGTTGATAAATGATGATGAATGCGCCATGCCCACTCCTCTGACTAATGTAGGTAAGGTAATGTCTGATGCGCACGTGTATGCAGTCACTGCAGTGTAATACACAGCCTGGGTGTATTAATGCATGCATTGTTTATCCTGTCTTGTATTTGTCACGGCTCGTGGCTGAGGAGCAGTTGATGCCTTTATTCCTGCACCACAATTTATTGTGTCTACCTGTACTTCAGAAGAGGTACCTCAGCAGTGATCCCATCTGATGACTCCTTGCCTGGCTGCTTGTCCAACACTGCCAAAGCTCTGTCCGGCAGCATTACAATGTTTTCAAGTTGTATCTGCTTGGGTATATTGTATAAGATGACATACACCATAAATGTCTTTCTGCAGGTCTCTGGTGTGTACTGTAGTGTACAGTCAGATGAAGAATATCCCCATCCTAAGAACTGACACCACTGACTGTAACATAAAAAGAATTTGTCTCATATATATACATACATACATGGATGTAATTAATGACCCTGGTAAATATACACTCCAAAATCAAATTACAAAGAGAATACATTCTAAAAAAACAACAAAAGCAAAAACTGGAGCCATTTCTGGGACCACTCAGACAAATATAATCTGTTCTCCAAATAAAAATATGTGCAATATATGATAAATCACAATTTGTACACTAGCCAATTAGCATCATTTGGAATGGCAAATGACTCAGACTGTTTTGGGTGTCTCCATAAAATAGTAGACATCAAGGACTATACAAAAGTCAAACCAATATGTGTTAGACTGGTGATAATATTTTAAAAAAGATTAGACTCAATATTAATGTGGGAAGCATCAGTCCTTAACACAAAGTCCAAGGATTCACACACCACAGATTCCATGAGGCTCATGCCCTTGTTATCACTAACAAAATACTATGCTGTGAGACAAAAATAGACCAATATGAATGCAAATCATTATAAGGAATAGGGTAACAATTCATTATTAAGTATTATCATTTCAGATTTTCACTGATAATTGAGGAAAGTAGGCAGGAATGACCCCAAGGCTTGAAAGAAATCCATCAATGTTAATGCTAAATTGAAATCAAGGTGTATACAATGTTCGATACAAGAGATATCATCCACACATTTATAACAAAGAATATAATGAACTTTGCAAATAAAATGTGGTACATTCATTTTTTTTCTGTCAACCAAAATAATTCATTGTTTGGGAGCATACTAAGTTATTAGAAAAATGTTGTTTATTAAAAAATCATCCTAGTAAATGTTTATATATTTGCCTGATTTAATGCCAGAACTGAAGACGTCATGTGCCACAAACCAGTGAATACTCACCAACATGTATACTAATCCTTGTCTCTCTTAATCTTTAAGAGAAAGATTTTCATTCATAGACACATGCACACACATCCACCCACATATAATCACACATACACACACACACGTATGGGTTCCATTTATTTGTGAACAGAATTTCATTGCAATGTTGTAGGTGATGAAGTAGGTCAAGCTATGGGAAAGACAAACTACAGTAGGTTAAATGTAGCATCATACAAGAGATTTATCTTTCTTCATGACTGCAGCAATAAAGATGGTATATATATTTTCTGAGGAGCTAAAGCAGTAACCCCACACATACACACACACACACACACACACACACACACACACACACACACACACACACACACACACACTTCATATTACTCACCAACCCTCGGGTCTTATGAATTGAGACCAACATAACGGATCCTCCTCCCGCTTCACATTTTCCCACATACCTTCATAACATCTGTGAACAATTACACTATCAGTACCTTTTATGAGGTGTATATCATTTTGTCGAAGCGACTACCCATTCTATACCTATTTGTCAAAACTTAATCCATCTAACACTAATTCAATTGTATGTTCATTTAAGTGAATTTCTTCTCAGGGAAAAAAACAGTCAGCCAAACTATCGACCGTCAAAAAAAACACATTATTTAAAACCCACCCATGTGGGAGGCTAAGGCCCCATACCCTCCAATGTGGAGACTGCACTCCCACACACACACACACAACTAAATATATCAACTCTGAGATTGCAATACAGTGGAGAAAGGGGCAAATTCCTGATGATGGCCAACAAGTTTTTTTTTTGGTGGGAAGAAATTTGCTTAAATGAATGTTTAATGGAATTAGCATTCAATAGATTAACTTCGACGAATAGGTGTTCGACGGGTAGTCACTTCAACGAAATTATATGTACCCCTTTTATGATGACTGATATCATATACAGAACTGCACTGAGCACAGGACCAATGCTCTAGAATCCCACTCAGCACCTCTCCTTGTTTTCACAGGGTTCCCTTAACCATCGGGCGTTCCTTCTCCATACTATACCATTCATCCATGCATTTTTTTCACTTTTGCCATTCTTTAGGCTCCTTCAGCCTACTGATCTATCTGTTAACTGGGGTCAAGTTAAAAGCCTTAATGAGAATATGTATTACACACACACACACACACACACACACACACACACACACACACACACACACACACACACACACTTCATATTACTCACCAATCCTCGGGTCTTATGAAGTGAGACCAACATAACGGATCCTCCTCCCGCTTCGACCGACCACCATAATCCCACTCGGATGAGACCAAAATCCTCCTTCCCGACTGGAACTCATGAAGTGAGACCAAAATCCTCCTTCCCGCATGACCAAAATCCTCCTAACCGCTCGGAAAGTATTTGAACTGGCCGGTCGGCCGGAAATACACGTGCCCTGAGCTCAATTCCGACTGGTTGCCCTGATTAGCTGACGTCATCGTGCAGTAAAGCGCGAAGAAGTGAAAATTTAAAATGCTACCCCCCTTCTACATAACTTGTACTGAAATCAGTACAGTGCGTATGCCTCCCGACGTCCCTGATAGTGACGTATATGTTTGCAATGATAATAAACATACAAAATGTACACCTGTGCCCTGTGTCATACCCAAGACCATCATACCTACAGATCAATGCATTAACTTGCCACACCACACAGTTGTTAATTAAAACAGGTGGTTTAAGCAAAACATAGTAATTGCAAGTTACTGTCATTAAGCAAGTTTAAGTAGAGCTGTGCATCTCATGTTGTTGCACAAACTTGCTGAAAGAGTAATGGAAAAACTGTGAATGCAACTTGAAGTCTGGTAGAGAGGTACACCACTAGAAAGCCAGACACAGAGTAATAGATGTAAATGAGGTATCTAACAGCAGGTAAATGTGCATTTTTATCAGCAACATTTATAAATAGACCTGCTAAAACATTAATGGCAAAATACACATTCAAATGGAACTCTGGTGGAGAAATACATCCCTATAAAGCCATGCACATAACACTGGATGCACTTGAGGTATGTCACAGCCTGTATGTGTGCACTTACATTTTGGTCAAATACATTTGCTGTAACAATGACTCATTAGCTCAGTCTGTTAAATGTTTTGCAAATAGTAACTTTTGCCACACATAGTCGTGGCTTCAAATCCAGGGGTGTGTAGCATTTATCAATGATAGATGATTAAATAATAAA
>NC_056738.1:56125699-56150699 GCF_019279795.1 Protopterus annectens | reverse complement strand
GTGTGTGTGTGTGTGTGTGTGTGTGTGTGTGTGTGTGTGTGTGTGTGTGTATATGTGTGGGACTGGAGAATGTGCATGTGTGAGTTTGCTTTTGTTTCCTGTTTGTGCGATCTCCGAGTTAGTTTATATAAGTAGGGGGGTAGGGGTGCAGGGTGGCTTGCCCCCCTGCTTATGTGTGTATGAGTTGTGTATGTGTGTAGTTTTTGTTTGTTTATGTTGTGATGTGGGATTTGTGGTGTATGTATGGTGTAGTGTATGCGGTTTGTTCGGTGTTTTGAATTTCGCAGTTTTGGGCTCGGTTTTGTAGTTTCGGTGTTTTGTGTATTCGGTTTCATAGTTTTGACATACTGAATTTCGATGTTTCAGTATTTCAAGATTATGAAGTGAATATATATATATATATATATATATATATATATATATATATATATATATCGGCTTTTTTCCAAAGTGGTGTATTGTATTCCATCAAGTATGTAATCATTTTATCACCATATGGTGGAAAATAGTAATCAGGAATGGAATTGAGTCAGTAAGCCAGCAATGTGCAATTCAAAGATACTGAAGTCTTGAATAAAATTCAAAGATGGGTCTATATTAGATCAGCGAATGCTTAAAAAAGCGAACTCTGATTGATCGACGTTATTTATTCGAAAGTGGAAAATATCGAAGCAGCAGAAACTCAAATTTTTTCCTAGGGAAAGAATTCGGTTGTCCATTTCTGTTGCTTCGGTATTTTCAGTGTTATGTTGGAAAGTTACAGGTCGGATTCAGGTAAGTGTGCAATTGTGTGGATGTGAGTGTTAGGGTGATTTAGGTGAGTTAGGGTTAGGGCTCGGGTTAGGTGTGTGTGCGATTGAGTGGACATGAGGGTTAGGGCGGATTTAAGTGAGTTAAGGTTAGGGAGTGGGTGAGGTGAGTGTGCGATAGTGACGAACCTTAGGGTTAGGGTTTGGGTTAAGGTAAGTGGGTAGTTAGTGGCGTGTTCATAATTTAGTGTAGGGTTAGGTATCAGATTTTAGGTGTATGTGTGTGGATTTCTGTTTGTTTGGTGTGCTTGTGTTGTGTGTATGTTTGATCAGCCATTTTTCCCTGGGAAAAATATCGCTGATCTGACAGTTCGAGATTGTAAGCTTTCACTTAAATTAGGTCGATCAATCAGCGTTCGCTTTTTTAAGCGTTCGCTGATATAATATAGACCCTCAAAGATAGTATTTATTCCATATTCTTGTTGTAAATGTCTCCAAACCAGTTTCAGCTATCAAGCCTTCATCAGTGGGTAAAGTTTCCCCTCTGTTGTGAGTGGTAAGTATTTATACATATCCCCAAACAATGGAAAACATGGTACAGCCCAACATAATGGTTAGAGTACATTATTGCGTTTCAAACATGGAATTAAGTTCAACCATATTATTTAGTACAGTGATAATCACAAAACAAAAAATCCCCATGTTATAGTGGAACAAAAATGATTTTTTTCAAAGAAACACATATATCCAGTTATGTATGAAAAAATATAATAATCTTCTGAAATGCATCATATTTGCCATGTGCAACTCTACCTGGGAAACATATCCTATATGCCTCATACAATACTTTGCTCATAATGTACAATACCTTAGTATATGAGAAATATTGTGTATAATATTAATTAAATACAAAATATTAGTCAATATATATGTATGTATGTGTATATATAAAAAGTATGTCATATGTGAACATGAGATTTGATTCTCCAATATTGTATATAATATAGAGTTCTTACATACCCAAGTGGAATACCCTGGTATATTCAATAACTAATCAAAAGACATGCTCCACAATATCGAAATAAACACATACATATTTGGCTGATTATGAGCATATTAATGCCTACAAGGAAGACTAGCCCACAGCTACCACGAGCTAGTGCGTTATCCAAATATACATATCATCTGAGAACTATTTACAAATGATCATTAAGGCCTGGGGGAAAAAGTCCCCCAAGGTTAATGATCCAGTATTTCTCTTTGTGGTTTAGGATGGTATGCCAACCTTGTTGGTTACTTCTGTCCCCTGTGATTTTATCAATGATCATAAACATAAAATTAGCATTAGTGTGTTTGATAGTATGTCTGTATAGGGCATTAGTTTCTTTTTTATTTCGGATGTCACTTTTGTGTTCAGTCATTCTTATTCTGAGTAAGCGGGAGGTCTGGCCCACATAAAAAGCTGTGCTATCTTTGAATTTTATTCAAGACTTCAGTATCTTTGTATTGCGCATTGCTGGCCGCTGGTGTTTGGATGTTTATGGTTTGGCCGGGCACACCATGCTTGCAAAGCATATAGTTCTGATTAAGTCAGTAAGCCCATAACAGAGCTTTACTGATAACGTCATTGATCTCTACATGTGTTATACCTACAGGGGGACTAAAGTACAGCAAGCGCAGAGTACTACGTGTTAAACAGGGGCATAGGTCCCCTAGATAACACTGCTATTTGTTTGGCATTGTTGGTAGATAGACTTTAGGGGGGTTACTGCTATGGGCCACACTACATTGGGCTCCTGTCTTGCCTGTCTTATCATACATCTGTATCTGTCATGTCACAAACAGGAATATGTGGGTATTGCTACTACATCACTTGCAGACACAACCTTTGTATGTTGTGAACATACCTATCAACTGTAGATATGTTAGCAGATTGTCCAAAGTTTTGCCTCAGATATGTAGTCCATGTTTCATAAAATTCTGCTTTTCTTGCAAAGCAGTTGCAAATCATTAAAGATTGCAGTTGGACAATAATTAACGGCATCTGCTTTACAGACTTCATACCCTGCAGAAGTTTCATGGACATGCACAACCTGTTGTTTCATCAGCCATGTAAGTTTGTAACACCAATAGATATAAATTGTCCATATTTTCTGGCCTTTGTCCCAGTTTTATTTATGGATTTGTCTCAATTTATTTCTCTAAGAGGTTGAGACAAATGGTGGGGCACACATTTGAATTCTATATGTGTAATCAAACAGTGAATACTGATAGCTGTCCTAGATGGCTGTATCTCTACCTTCTGCACCCCCATGTTTCTGATCCTGAAAAGTGCTATCTTTTTGTTTTACAACAGCAATAATGTATAGGTGTTAAAGAGCCCCCTTTCACTGAGGCTGAGAATGACATAATTGTGGAGGCCTTGCAGCAGCATTATGAGATCCTACTGTCCAGGGGGATGCCCAACAGACAGGAGTGGGCTGCTCTTTTGGCTGACCTGATCTGGAATGTAAATGCAGTTGGTAATCAGAGCAGGACATATGAGGAAGTTCAGCAGATGCAGAGTTGCAGCAGACGTAGCTAAAGATCATGGTATCACTGGTTGAGGGCCTGCTGCAGAACAACCACTGTCGGTAACTGAAGAATTCCTAGTGAACCTAGGTACACAAGACAACTACTAGGCATCCATCACACAGTATGTCATGGATGTGGGTGCCACCCTTTCAACACCAGTGAAGCATCCAGGTATGCTTAGTAGGATCATCATTGGAATACTTTAGCATTCAATGTGTCAGTGTGTACATAGTTTTAAGTGGGTGTCAGGTTTTATTTTGGGGGAAGAGAAGTTAGCTGCAGTTTGAGTCTCAGGCCAGATTGTGACCAACATACCAGTTTACGTAGCAACTACTGTAAATGTCAGATATTTTGACATATTCCCTGTTTACATTATCTCTTCCTCAAATCTTTTCAGGAACATCACAAATTGGATGAGGCCATGGGCCTGCTCCTGGTAAGTACAACACTGTCTTGTTACACATGTATATTTAGCAAAATGTATATTCTTTTTCTAAAGTGTCATTCCAGGCCTGATCACTGAATTGATGTACTGTCTGCCTGATTGCCATCTGTAGATATAGATTCTGACTGTACACAGTTTATACTTATACCTTTGCCCTGTAGGTGTGCTTACAGTGATAGATTTACAAGTATTGTCAGGACAGTGCAGATGGCCAGATGTGTCAACTGTGCAAGGGTTTTTCAGAATGTCCACATTGGACATCATATAGGTATTGATCATGAGATTCTTCTTTAAAGAGCTTTTATTTCCTGGTAAATACAGATTTGGGTTAGACTATAATGTCTGCATGTCCTATTATTAGAGCTTGGACATTAGACAAATCTGTGATACTGACAGCAGTGTATACAGCGTAACATATATTGCAACATAGTAATGCATAGCATAGTAGTGAGAGTATTAATGTAATGCTGTACCCTTTTTCACAGGTGACCATGGGGGCTGATTTCTGCCCCCTTCACAACCTGATGTCAGAGTCTCTTCAGACTCTGATGATGATGGTGGCTAAAGTGAGGCACAGCAGGGGGGGGGTGGAGTTGCAGGGACTGAATCTGATATATAGGCTAACATCCCTCATCCACCCTTATTGTCAGCATACACAGCCAGTATGCCTACACATACCCAGTCCCCTGGACAATCAGAGGGTGGGGACATTGAATAGGAGAGTGTGACTACTGAGGCTACAGGGAGTATTGACACTGGCAATAGCAAAATAGTTGACAAGGTTCCACCAAGGCAGATTGATAGGGGTGCTCATAGGAGGCCTGCTGTCCCTCCACCACCTGTTGTAGGTATCTCATCATGTGTCACTCAGCGAATGTTTACGACCATCATGGAGGTAGAGGCACATTCTGGAAGGTACTCCTGCAGAATGATCAGAGATATGGATGAAGCACAGTTTGACATCTGTGACTGTCTCTACTGTGTTGCTGATACCCTGGAATGGTTGACTGATGCAGTGGAAAGACGTTGGTCCCAGACAGATTACTTAATATCAGTCTTGGAATGCATGGTGTCTGCGATGGAACATCTGGTTGGAGTTGAGCATTGGCCTCATGGACGTAGGTCAGCAACTACATCTGCTGAGAGTCAACATGGCCATGCATAATCATGCTCCTGTAGTGGCAGTACATCCAGCACTCCAGAGGGGAGTGTGCTGTCTACACCAAGATGTGGCAGACCATGGGTTCATGATCCTGTGCATTCCCATGGAGGACACATTCTCAGCAGACAGCAGTCACTCTCAGATAGTAGCACAGCATCTGACTTTGGCTGTGGGGATGCTAGAGCAACTCCTGGCAGAGCCAGTTCACATGTTCAGGGGCAGAGATGATGAACTGTCAGCTCTAACATGCATGGCTCGCAGCTATCCAACATAGAGACATGTAGGGCAGACTAGCGGAGGGCCATGGCAATTAAGATTAGAAGAACAAGAAGCCATTTGGCAGATACGCACTGCAGCGTATACACCCCCTGGACTAAATGAAGTACTGTCCATCAAATGTTTTTTGAAACTTTGGCTTTGGCTAGATAGAGAATGAAAAATTAAATATATACATATAAAAATATATAAAAATATAAAAACACAATCAATTTTGGTTTTCTAGTTATATTTATATTTATAAGTGAAGATTTTGAATTTATGCATACGTCCATTAATAGGTTCATGAATTCACAAATCAACTAACATAGATATATAAGTGTGTCCATATATATATTTAGTGAAGATTCCGTTGTGCTATCCACTATTATGTATAAGTTGAGTTCCCATAATACTATCAATTTCCATATTACTTTAGATGAATATGCATCATATCGTATTGATATAATAAGTATATAATGTTGATTTTTTGATAAGTACTATATGCATTGTTCACATTATGTTAGAAACATGGGCTTTGTGTAGTAATTTTGATGTACATGTATTTATGTACATTTCTTATTGTACACTTTTTTATAAATTTTTGTTTTTCATCAAAGTAAGTATTAACGTACCCATGTATTTGTAAATGCATTTAAATTCCTGCTTTTTTGTGGCCCCAGTTAAACACAATATATATTTAATATATATATTTTTTAGTATATGGATTTTAGTATAGAATGTTTTTTAGAGATTGGTTGGTGATAGTTTTAGGCATTGTTTTATGCACATAACAATAATACTTAATATGTCTTTAAGTGTAGGAGAATCATTGTGATGTCACTATTGATTTAAGTATTTAATATGGCAATTAAAGCCTTTATTTGTTTTATGTCTGATGAAGGCAAGGGAAGTGTCCTTTGCCGAAAGCGCTTACAATTAAAAAGGGTTATTTGACATCCTGCCTGTTCTTTGCCTCCTGGAGTCAGTGCCTTCACAGAATTTCGCTTGTTTGTTCGGTGAGTGTTTTTCATCACATGTAGGGCTAGCACCGAGCTTGGCTGTATTCATGCACACACTCATACACCACTTTCAAAATCAAGTCACCTGCAGACACACACACATCACATCTCCATGGTCCATCATGCCTGCTTCCCTTCCTGACTCACACATATGCATGCTATCCTATTAAGTTAGCCTAGACCTCCTGCACCCCCACACATCACAATGTGCAAGTGATGATACCTGTGCCACATCCTTGTCATCTTTCTCATGGATGCAGGGTAATAAAGCTGTGTGTCAGATGCACAGGGAGACTATCTACAACACTATGACTTATCATTCATTGTGTCTTTGTGCATGCTACTTGTACTACTAATTTACAGATATTGCACAATGCCATTTATAATGAGCCTAGATTCATATCATATGGTTATAGTATCACTGATGCTGTAGAAATGGCTTTGTGGTCACACAATGAAAGGTGTCTCATGGAAATGTCTATGCTGCTCTTTCAGGATTCTTGTAAGGCATAGCTATGCCTACACATGTACATTCAAACCATCAATGTCAGTGCATAAGATTAACTGTCAGCACAGTAGAAAATGCCAGCAGAAAGGTAAGTTACTACAGGGTCATTGGAACATGGGTTCACATGTGTTTAATAGGTGAACAAACACTAGACCGTCTTGAAGCCTAACCATGTATCCCTAAACTGTTGCAAGGTCTGATACCCTGGAAGAGTTTAAGCAGGGTTTTGGGTGCTGAAATGTCTACAGGCTGGAGTGTGGGAGATGAACAATCTCCACTTTATCTGTGTCCATTCCAGACATTGGTACTAAACCATGTGTGATTGTCCTGCTCCCCATCCAAATGTGTAACTTGCAATAGTGTGAAACTGTACTTCACATGGATGGGGAGCCTGTTACACATAGGATGTAGTCACTGGATGATATGCTTGTCTCTCCAGCATGTCCCATTTATAACACAGGCAAGTTGTAGGTCTGGAAAACAGGTAATTCTGGTGCTAGTTGTTTTGCGGATATGCAGTAGGTCCACAGTGGGGTCTGAAACCACCCTGTATGGCAGCCATACACCTCACCTCCAAAGGATGTTGGAGACACAATCCACAGATTGACCACCCTCGTCAGTGTCAAACGAAAAAACTTTTCCAAAGCTGACTCCCCTGACCCCCCCCCCCCCCCCTTGTCAGGTTCAAATAAAATAACTTTTCCAAAGCTGACTACAATATCCTCAGAACAGGTATAAGCAGCTTCACAGCCACCGTCCCTTCAGTTGGAACTAGCACTAATGTCCAAGTCTACACCAAAAAACTATATGAGCACCTACATAGCTGTATGGACTCAGCAATACCTAACAGGACCAAATAATCTTCCTCAAGGAAGAGTAAACCTGTCTGCTGGACAGCAGCAATAAACAAATTCTATAATAGAAGGAAAAAAAATTGCTGTCCAAGGCCAAGAAGGAGCAGGCGCCAAGTTGGAAGCAATCGCTCCTTTATCTGAACAAGCAAATAAGGTCACTGGTGAAATTCTCTAAGGCTAATGTTAAGTCCACCAAGGACAATCACAAGGCCTTCTTCAGATATGTCTGCAATCTCAAAGGCAACACCCAAATCTGCTCTGAACTGGTGGTCAATAACACCACATACACAAACGCCATAGATATAGCCAACCTGTTGGCAGACAGGTTCAGTGAAAACTTTACCCCTCCACCCCCACCCCCCTCAGTAAACCAGGACATCCCCAGCACCTGCCCCCTCCTCTCATAACCAGGGAGCTGGTCTTTAATCCCCTCTGAAAGGCAAAAAATACAGTCTCCATGGGACCTGATAACATCCCTGGCTGTATCCTACATGAACTCAGGCATGAGCTCTCAGCTCCATTAGACACCCTATTCAACCAAAACCTGAGCACTGGATTCATCCCAGCTGAATGGTGACAGCCATTGTTATCCCTCTACATAAAGTCGGAGCATCCTGTGACCCTGGCAATTATAGGCCCATCAGCCTAACTAGCCTGATCTCCAAGGCTATGGAATGCATTATCATGGACCTTATAAACAAGGACACTGGCAACCTCCAAACACTTGACCCCACACAGTTTGTTTTTTTCAAAGGGAGATCATGCATGTAAAACTTGGTTGACTTTTTTGAAACAGTCACCAAAGCCATGGATGAGGGGAAGACAGTGCGCACCGCCTACCTTGACCTAGCCAAAGCCTTTGACACTATTTCCCACTTGGGCATAATAGATAAACTCTTCCAGCTAGGCATCGGCCTGTATGTTACCAGATGGGTAGGTAACTGGCTCACTGATAGAACACACTCAGTCAAATTAGGGGAAGCCACCTCTAGTAGTAGACCTGTAATGAGCGGTGTACCCCAAGGATCAGTCTTGGGGCTACTACTGTTTGGGATATACTTTTCTGAGGTGCAAGCCAAAAGCAGTGGTCTGTGGCTGACCAGGTTTGCAAATGACTGCAAGCTGGGCACTGTCTTAAATGTCCCTAGTGATGTCAACATCCTCCAGGAAAGGCTTACCCAAACTAATGACTGGTGCCAGAAGCATGGCTTCAAACTGAATGCCAAGAAATGCAACATTATCCCCTTTGAGGAAAATATCACTCCCACTAATTAATGCATTAATAACAACATACTAAGCATGCAATCAGTCGGGGTGGACTTGGGCACCCAGGTTGATAGCAACCTGACTTTTGACCACCACATTGCCTCCACTGTATGGAAGGCTTTCTACATGGCCCACCTTATAAATAATGGTATTTCATCCAGAAACAATGAAGTCATAACATCCCTTTACTCCTCCCTTGTCAGACCCATTATTGAGTACAATGCCCCCTTCAGCACGTACCTTGCCAAGCACATGCAGAAGTTAGAGAGACCACAGAGGTTCCTGACCAGGAAAATCCAGGGTCTCAAACACCTATCCTATACAGATAGGCTAAAAGCCCTGTCCCTCTACTCAGTTTCATGCAGACTGCTTGGAGGTGACCTGTGTCTGGCACACAAGGCCATTTCAGACCCAGCCTTAATGGAGTTGCTGCATATCCGAAAGACAAACTCCACTCATGCAATCCACATGCAAGGCCTTAACCTGGTCTGTGACATTAATAAAACTTGTTAGCAGGATAGATTTGTATCCCAAAGACTCCTCTGTCTGTGGAGTAGACTCCCTCTCCATGTCAAGCAGAGTACCTCTCTAGCCCTCTTTAAGAGGAACCTGGATGACTGGATGTGAAACAGAAAATATACCCCTGGGATCCCACCTGTGTCCCTGCTGGACAGGGGAAACAGGTGTTGACTTCAAGGCAACATGAGAGAAATTCTTGGCTAGGCTTATAAGGGCCTCAGGGCCAATAGCCTAGTATTATCCTATGAACCTATGAACCTATATACCTTAACTCACTCTCCATACGACATGTTACATACACCACATAGTGGTTTACTGGGAACCTCTGTGGCTGCTACATTTGATGGATATGCCTGGTTGGTTACATGGCAAAAGTGGCATTGCACTAAATGATAGGTATAATGAATGCTGAATACAGTGGAACAATGACTTCCTTGAATTTACCTATCCTACCTTGATTTTCAGGTTGTACTACATGGACTGCTTTACCCCATATTACTGACACATTTCAGTCAAAGTCTAGATTACTTTTGATGTGTTCATAAGTCCCTGACTACTGGGTCAACTGTAGGATGTGTGCTGTGGATACAATAGTTACAATGGCTAGATCACCCCCCAAAGGATAGTATTGTGCAATTCTTGGCATTTACTGTTGGTCCATGCTCTGACAGCAACTATATGTCTGTGTCAATCCCTCCTGGATAACATTTTGTGTCAGTGTGGGATGCAATGACAGCTCCTCATTTGCAGTCATCAGAAAATTTAGTCAGCCACAGACCACTGACAGTGGCTGTGCCTGCAGAGAGGTTATTGCCTAAAAGGAGCAGTGTGAGGAATGATTTGTGAGGAATCCTCTGGTGACTTTCCTCATTATAGAGGGGGACTCCTCATTGCTAATGTCATGGATCCTGTCAGTCAGCCACTTGGCTATCCACAGGCTGACATATTAGTTTGCACCTAACCACTTGGGTTTGTCAACAATGAAATGCCTTGTCAGGCCATGGTAGGTGGAGTGACTCATTTTTCCCTCATCCATTGATTTGGTAACCTTATCAAATAGGTCCACCAAGTAGGGTAGCCATGATCTGCCCATGACTAAACAAACTGTGTGCTGTCCAGTATTTTTGGGTGTACTACATTTTTATTGATCATCTACCAGTATATGTAGATGGGCTCCATTTGTGCAGAGGGATGTCTGTTGCTGTTCTCCATTCCTGAAGCCCAACGCCTGTTTGGTGGCTACAATGAAATTCTACATCCAGAGGTCCTGAAAGGTCATGTGTGCAACTCCTTATTGGAGTTATTTCCATCATGGTTTCCAAGGTAAATGTAACCCAAGGTGTCTCAGTTTGTACAGACCACTGCCAAACACTGTGGGGGAAGCTAATATGCACACCCTGTAAACCTAAGGATGGAGTATTCAGGCAGGTATTCTAAAGTTAGACACTAATCAAGCAGTGCCTATTGAAAACAAAGACTTACCTTGTGAAGACTGCTGAAAAGAGGGAAGCAGCCTGAGTTGCTGCTGCCTGGCTACTACTACTGCTGCTGGTCTCAATATGGCATCCCTCTGTTGGGATAAAAAGTTCCTATTCTCTGTGTCTCACCAGAAGCAATACATTACCACCAAGCTCAAGATATGATGCAGGCCATAGCCTATTTATTGATCCACACACTTGTCCCAGATGATGCAAGCATCTGTAGTTTGGTTGTAGCCATTTCTGGGTAGATGCCTTGTTTAGCAATAAAACCAGTCATTTGAGTTTTGCATGTCCTGGGTTCCAAGCCTCATAGGAGTTGACTGGGTACTCATCTGATGTCACTTAGGAGCACAGCTGTAGCATAACAATATAATGTTGTATGTCAGGTGACATAGATGACCAAGGTTGATTTGGCAACCTCCAGAGTGGTGGTTCTCCATGTTAGATGGTGGTATCACAGTAAGTCATGCAGCCTGCCTTTCAACAGCATCATGGTGGTGATCTCCATGACATGGTTGTGAGGCCTACTGCAGAGGAGTGGGCACGTTTGGGCAATGTATCTGTTCCTACCGCATGTTCTAGTTATGTAATACTGTACATTTATGTTCCCAGAGCACAACACTGTGTCCACATGATTTCGCAACTCATCCATTCGCTGTATGGTTGTTTGACAAGCATTGTAGATGTGCAAGGCCAAAGTAATGACTGCAATGCAGAACAAGTGTCCTGTGCATGGAAGGACATCCACATCTTCACTGCAAACATATGACACAAATGACAATGAGTAGGTTGCCAACTTGCACACCTCAACTCCAACTCCAGCCAAACTCACATCACACATATCTACATATGTGAAGCTTCTTAACAGAAACAGACATGTGCAATGCTGAACAAGTGTCCTGTGCATGGAAGGACATCCACATCTTCACTGCAAACATATGACACAAATGACAATGAGTAGGTTGCCAACTTGCACACCTCAACTCCAACTCCAGCCAAACTCACATCACACATATCTACATATGTGAAGCTCCTTAACAGAAACAGACATGTGCAATGCTGAACAAGTGTCCTGTGCATGGAAGGACATCCACATCTTCACTGCAAACATATGACACAAATGACAATGAGTAGGTTGCCAACTTGCACACCTCAACTCCAAATCCAGCCAAACTCACATCACACATATCTACATATGTGAAGCTCCTTAACAGAAACAGACATGTGCACCAGACACCTCACAAACACAGAAGCAAGCATGCTACATATAATACTACCTCTGCATAACAGTACACATAATAGCTCATGCAGCACTGTATCACTGCTCAAACCCTTAAAACAAAACAGTAGATCATAGACACTTTGATGTCCTACTCACCAGGCTACATAACTGGAAGGTCATGTCCAGCTGTGTGTGAGGTGGCCTGTTATGTCATATCACAGATGAACTCAAGTCTGTCAACAGCAGGTACTGTAATGACTATGTCACAGTTCCTGTTTGTGTGTACAACTTGAGATGAACCTCTCAGGAGTGTATGAAGAGAAAAATAACTGAGCTCCTGGACTATGTGTCTCAGGCAGGTATGCCCTTGGCCTTCCACTTCATTTTACCCTCACCTGGGATGATGCCTACATGCAAAAAGACCATGACTGACATCAGTAATTGGCTTAGCGTCTGGTGCCATTCGAAGGGGTTCCACTATTTGTCACTCTGGTATGATATGATTAACAGACTTCAGTGCTTTGTCAAAGATGGTATTCATCTACACCTGTGCAATTTTGGCTACTGACGATGGCTCTCGCCACCCCCATAATGCCCTTTTTAGGTGGTGTCCCAGAGACAAAATTTTAATGTAAAAAGCCTGTCTACAAACAATCTCAAAGTTATGGTGCTACATGCTAGGAGTGTCAACACATGGCCCCACTCACTGGACGTAGATCTCACCTTGGTAGACGCACACACTTATGCAGCCACATACACCTGGGTCAGGGCTGTGGACAGCAACACAGCCATAGCCATTTACTACCCCTTCTGCATGCGCAGACATCAAACTCATGGCATGCAATGTAATGGGGTCAGTGTATAAATATTCATTATGGATACATACACATCCAGATTGGTTATACAATACGATTCCCTGGAGACACCTCAGATGGTATGGCCTTTTTGTAGACACCTATTCAATAATTGTTAGCTACAGTAGTGCCTCCATGAATCAGGACAAACACTCTGCTTATTCACTCTGCTTATTTTCGCCTACTTGAGCCTATCAAGATACATTTGGACACCATTATTTTGGGTGGCGTTAACTACCCACGAACTGGGTATATTAGTAATGCTCAAACTCACTTGCACAAATTTTTCTGACTTCATTAACCACAATGCCCTGGACCAGTTGGTTGACACCCCTCTCTATAAATATAGAGATATATAAGATATATATATTTTACTAAACAAAATAGCATGTGGGGCAACAGATTTGCACTCAGCTTAACTAAGTGTGTGAGCATGTTCAGTGACAATTTGGCTCATTTACACATTGCTTAGCAACTTGCAAATGGGAGGCACACTGCTGATACCTGAGACTTCCTGTTGCATAAACTGACTCCATCCCACACCTAGGTGTACTCCAGGTCAGGAGTCATAGATGACTTGGAAAACTCCAATCTGGATCTATACCTACATACCCAGTTCCTCTCTTAATTTACAGTTTCAATTACTGTGAGCTGCATTTAATATTCACCTTTCTCTTTACAGCTTACAAATGTCATATGCTTACTTTTCAATGTATTTAACAGCACCTGATGCTGCTGTGGCCAAGTTCTTATGCAGACACGCCAAATCTGTGACACATTTAAACAGTATACCCAATCTCAAGCCATCTGCATAAAGACTGTAGAATAACTGTGATTGAAAGATATGGGATACCTTGACTGTAACCATAAATATCACGTCCAGTTGCTGTATGATACTTGCCATGTCCTATACTTAAGCTATGCAGCTATCCATCTTCTCTAGAGTGCATCAATACCTCGTTCTGCTGTAATGATCAGTGTGCTGCTTATGGGTCTGACAATTCTACAAGAATAACCAGAAAAGGACGTAGAATCAGGAACCAAACTTGAATAATTGACCAGGAATTTATTAGACAAATCACTCGACCCACATAAAAGTGTACCAGAAGCCAAAAATACACTACACATTAACGCTGTTCACAAATATTACGTTTTCGTCACAAGGCTGGACTTCATCAGATGATTCCATTACAACAAATTATTCCCTTTTATAGTATGTTCAATGAATTAATTATTCAATTAATATATTTAAGCAGTTTCTTTAAAAAAGTTTTCATAAAAATATTTGTTGCAGAAAGTATTCCTTTTAAGTTCATGAATTTGTTCCTTGTGTCTCTTATCTATTCCAAACATACTGCAATAAAATAAACATTTAATATTAACATTTTAATATATTTTAAAATTGTTTAAAAAGCATTTAATGAAATTGTTTGTTTAAAACCATTATGTTCACTTGTTCTTTCATGCCATCTAGTGACCATTTATTTTATTACACCTAAAAAACATTTGAATGTTGATAATATTCCCTATTTAAATTAAAAATGAAAGGGTGTTTTTTTAAAAATCATTCATTCTAACTCATACCCTGTATCCCTTTTTTCACCACCACCACAATAAATATGTGAGGACATTTTAAAAAAGTGATGTAAAAAAAACAATTAGGTTTCCATTGTAATTCCTGAATAAGACATATTTCAAACTCTTATTTGTAATATTTATTATTACCATTGTTTATAATTTGGCTGCTCTTAACTTCAAAATAGGTATAATGCTAGTATATTCATTTAACCCTGGTGAATTATAAGCTTCTAAGGTCATTTGCCACCACAATTCTCTATACTCTAAATGACCTTAGAAGCTTATAATGTTATCCAATAGTAATAATATACTTATTAAATAGGTCTTAGAACCATGGCACAGATGTAATTACTATGTGAAATAGAATCATACCAGTATAGCACACACAGAGATAGTCTACAGATAGATATACATATTGCTACTTCACATGCATAACAATCAGATATGGCAAGAACCCTGGACAACATCACACAACTTGCCTGCCTTATTCCTTTGAACCACAGAGGCTGGTGGATGTAGATAAGCAAGAGATCAATCATCACATCATCACCTGTATAAATATGTACTGTGCTATTCTCAATTAAATTACACATGAAATGTACATTCAGATTGTGCATAACTGTACTGATGCTGTGTGGCATACTACCTCTGTGAAAGGTCATACAACATAACTTTAGTGTTATGGCAGTTACATGGGAACAGTGCTGTTTTGCTGGGTGCAGAACTAATTCACATGTTCTACCAGGACACACAGTAGTCCATCAGTTAACCTCCCTTTCCAACATGACCCTTGAATGATGTACCAATAATCTGTCACAGTAGGACTGCATGAATATTCCATGCATGAGGCCTACCAACTACAAATGGTGACACGTTAGTGGAATGGTTGTCAGTAGTCCCACGTGGATGTACTGTCTTTCCAAATATGCCAGTATAGTAGCCTGTATATTGTACCCAGTCCATAGCTATGATGACCTAACATAACAGTCCATGATAATACCGTGTACATTATGGACTTACCTTGCAAGTGCAGCAGTTGACAAGACTGCATTTCAGGGCTGACTCTGTGTGATGCAAACAGTACACAGCCAGTACATGGATAGGTACAGGATGTGTGAGTTGTCTGGCATCACTGTTACTATCTGTATGTGAGTAGGAATGAGGTTTTAGCCCCTAGGTCCCTATTTTGTCAGTGAATGTGCTATGCATTGTCTCTTAGCCAAAGCCAGGGCACACTGGGCAGGCCTACATCTGCCTACAGAGACATCAGCAGGGGGCTCCACCTCCAAGTCCTCCTGTGACTGTGGTCACCTAGGCACTGGTGGGAGGATGTGTATCCCTTCCCTTTCCTGACCCTGTTGCAACTGTTTCTGCAGGATCAGATTGTGTAGCATAATGCATACTGTGAATATGTGCATATGTGGCTGGGGTATTTTGCAAGGCTCCACCAGATATATTGAGGCATCGGAACCATGTCTTCAGAAGCCCAAACACACACTCTATGATGTTACTAGTTTGTGCATGCGCCTCATTGTGGTGTTCTTCTGTGGGTATGTGTGCATTTCTGATGGGTGTTATCACCCACAGTTCCAGGGCATAGCTGGCATCCCTTAGTAAATGGCCCTGTGGGATGTCGCCCTGGCAAACATCTAGTACAGCTGTGATGTGTGCCAGATACGGGAGTTGTGATAACTGCCAGGGTTGCCAGAACACACACTCATGATAATCCCCTGGGCATTGCACATGACTTGGCAGTTGATGGAGTGGTATCCCTTGTGGTTAATGTAGATTCTACCCTGCTCACCAGGTGGTGCCTTGATGTCTACATGAGGGTAATCTATGGCACCCAGTACTTCAGGGTAGTGTGTTACATGGTAGAAGTGTTGCATAGTGGGGGCCCTCACCTCAGAGTCAAGGGGAAAGATATGTTTTCACTGGCATGTGGGAGCATAGCATCCAGAAATTGGTGGAGTATCCTAGATGCAGATGCCTATGAGACCTCATCATGTCCCCAGTTAGTCTTTGGAAAGTACCTGTAGCTAATATCCTAAATGCTACACATACCTCAGTTTCCACTGGGATGGGCTCCGCTCTCGTAGCTCTGA
Organism: Protopterus annectens; assembly: GCF_019279795.1. Classification (NCBI taxonomy): domain Eukaryota; kingdom Metazoa; phylum Chordata; order Ceratodontiformes; family Protopteridae; genus Protopterus; species Protopterus annectens. The sequence goes on along the minus strand of NC_056738.1, from coordinate 56,134,105 downwards.
GCTGGGGGCGGCAGAGCTCAGAGAGATCATATAATATGTCCCTGTCCACCCTGCAGTGCTCACAGTCTTTAGCTTCTGTAGCCCCTGGTAGGTTACCCTGGGCCTGAACACTCTTCTCCTACTCAGCCTAGGCCTGTGGTTATCAGTACCAGCAGCACTGACTTCAGCCCCTAGAACATACAGATGTAGAATAGCTGCACCAGACCCTAGCATTATTCAGTTAAACATTCACAAGTCTGTACTCCACTGTTTCAGAGGGGTCTATATTGCATCGTCAAATGCACAAGATTTCGAACTATGTAATATTGAACCAGGAAGTTCAAAATGCAAAAAAGTACGAACAGACAGAACAGCAAATTTTTTCCCAGGGGAAAAAAAAATCGCTGTTCCTGTACAAAAACAAAAAAAAAACACATACACTTTAAACTTATACTAATGTGGGGGGCTACACCCCCACACCCCTACTTAAATATACCAACTTTGAGATCGCACCACAGTGGAGGAATTAGTTCAGCCATGAAAACGGCCCACCTATTTTTTTCCCTGGGAAAACAATCAGTGTTCCTTGGCTTCGCTATTTTTACATTTCGGACATATGGGTTTGATATTACAATGTTTGGACTCCTGTGAGTTTGACATTGTAATATAGACCCATTTTAGAGTATTAAGGGAAAACCAGAATGTAGGGTGTATGCATACGTTATACAGTTCTGGTGTAGGTCCATCATGTGGGATTGGCTAATTTGGATTCATGTCAGCTGCTTAGAATATAATCAACATGATTTAAAGGCCCTGCTTACCTGTGCTCTGTGGCTTGCAGCGCTGTGTAGTTTAGTACACAAATATTCTGAATTGAATATTTATGGTTTTAATTGATAGCTTTCTATGCCACCACTGTGCCTTGGGGGGGGGGGGGGGTTCAGTCGCATGAACATGCTTATCTATGCAGTGCACCATGCAAACATGTACAGCTAGCACAAAATCTGCTAAATGTAAATCTGACACCCACCCCCCCAATGTTATCCACATTCACTGGGAATGTTAACGCAGTGAAGGACCCTACACAAAAAGGATCTGCGGGCAAGGTTGCTCATTTTAGTAATTCAGCAAATACACCTAATTTGCTTACATGTTCATGCTGACAGCCTGGAAACTACACAGATCATACCCATGTGTGCCATGCAACAGTACAAATGCAACATTATACAGACCCCGATGCAAGGTCTTACAGTACATTTCTGTGACATACATTTATTAATTGTTTTTTTTTTTCAAATTTTTTTTTGCATTAAGTGCATTTGCACAGCACAGTACATAGCGCAAACAAGCAGAGATGAATAAAAAACAATTATTATTGATTATACATTTCCCTGTGCATTTTTCCACATCCACAATGTATTTCTCCCCAAAAACTCCTTGTGATATATCCTTTTCAGGGAAGTGATATCCATATTTTTGGACATTTCATCACCTACTATCTATGTAGACTCTTGTATGCAAAAAATTTCTGTGTACACTACGAACATGGACATGGAGTCTACAAAGATGACTTTCTGGTTGTTGAATCACTTCCACTTCCTACTTTGCATATAATTCACCTGCTTGTGCAGGAATTTGCATTACATGGCTCTTTCCTTGTTTGCATGTGTTTGCGCGCAGCTAAGAAAGGCTTACTGAATTTTAACTTGTTCACGCTTGTTTATGCGCTGTGCCAAGATGCATATATAAAAAAAATCTTGAAGGGTTTATTGAATCCCCCCCCCCCCCACACACTATTTCGTGTAAAATTTGGAAACAAAATAATAAAAATAAAGCAATAAAGCAATGGAAAAATATAATAAAAAAATGATGAATATATGTTTATTTTGCAGAACTTATAAGTTCTCATATAAAAAGGTGTATTTAATAAATTCTGCTTTATTAAGAAAAATGTAATATTTAGCAAACATTTTTATGATTTCTGCAAAATTTGAGAAGGAACTTATGACACCTGTATTTTCATTCACATGGGAGTCCAGTCTGAACCCTGTAAAAAGAGGAATATTATATGCTAAAGTAGAAGGAGGATTGGCATTTATAAATCTGGTGGGGTATGTAGTATTTGAATTTATATAAATTGCTAAAATGGAAAAAAAGGAAATGGTTCATTAATAAGTGTGATAATGAAAGAAAATATAAAGCAACATGGTGGATGATGAATACATTTAAAAGAGAAAGAAAAAACTGAGTGGGGAAATGAAACTATGTCAAGAGAAAATAATATTGTGGAAAATAAAGATAAGTGAAGTAGAAGAAAAAAGGAAAACACGATATAAGAATAAATGAATAAGTATTATTGTATCAATCCATGGGGAAAATGTTGAGGAAGGAAAAACTAAAATCATTAATAATCCAAACAGAATGGTGAAAAAAATGAGTAGAATGAACAGATTTTTTATGGAGATTATCCATAAAAAATTCCCTGTAAAAGTGAATATGCCATATAAAAATAGAAGAAAGAATTTGTGATCATTTTGGTGAGGTTGAGACAAAGGAACATGTTTTCTTAAAATGTAAAAGGGTAAATAAATTATAGGAAAAATTATGTGGAGATAACTACTTGCAAGGTATTAAGAGAATGGAAAATATAAATATGGATATGTTGGAATATGGATATTTATTTATTTATTATTTATTTTATTTTATTTTACATTTTTTGACCGGGCTAGTCCAGCTGGATAATTTCCATTTTCAGTGGAGGCCCGGGGAGAAAAGCTCCACAGATTAAAACAAGGTTATAGAGATTAAACAATTACAATAAATGTCTGAGACACAGACAGTGAGCAACAATGCATACATATTAGTCTAGATAAAGTAATAATAAAAAACACATAGTGCTATTTACGTATTGAGAAAGGCATTAATTCTTTACAGTACAATTATGTGAGAATGGGGTAATTACATATTTTAAAATGTATGTACATACTTATAAAGTTTGTACTTTTTTTTTTTTTTTTTTTGAGAACAGTAGTAACAGTACAGTCATTAAGTCATTTGTGATCACAGAGAAAGATTGCAGTTTTGAAATAAGGAAATATGATAGTAAAATGAAGAAAGTAGATTAGCCTGGATTGGTACAAGAGCAGAGCCAGAAGTTGTTCAGATGTAAAAGAAGTTGTTTTTTAAAAAGATGAAAGGAGCCGAGAGAGGTAATGTGTGAGGGGAGGTTATTCCATATTTTGCCTACTGAGTTGGAGAAAAGGCAGTTACCTGCAGAATTTGTGACTCTAGTTGTGTTGACTTGTAGCTTTTCGGCAGAGCGCAGCTGTTTCAAGTTATTATAGGGGGTCAAGAGGTTACTAAGAGCAGGTGTCTTTGATGGTTGATATAGAATGTTATGTGTTATTAATAGTTGTTGATAGATAAGCTTATTAGGAAGTTCCAACCAGTGTAACTGTTTTAAGTTTATACAGTGGTGTGTTCTATACTGGGATGCTGTGGCAAAACGAACTATATTGTGGTAGGATGTAGACAGTTTCCTAAGGTTGCTTTTAGAGAGGTTAGTGTAAATAGAGGAAGCATACAGTAGGGTAGAGATAAGATGTGATTGTGCTAAGGTGGTCCGTGCTTCTGGTGTAAGGAAGGGTTTAATTCTGTACAGTGAACCAATCTTTTTATTAACTGCTTTTATAGTGTTATTGATGTGATAATCATAGCTTAGATTATTATCAATAGTGACACCAAGCAGTTTGGTAGTAGAGTCAGGGGAGATGAGGGAATTATCACTTGCAGTAATAGTAAAGTTTAGTTGAGAAGATTTGTGGGTAGGTGAGAATAGTAAAAGTTTTGTTTTCTTGGGGTTGAGGAGAAGACATCTTTTTGAGAACCACTGTTCGACGGTAGAAAAGGTAGATTGTGTCAGTGACTGGAGTTCAGATTGAGTGGAAGCTGTGCAAATAATGGTGGAATCATCTGCATATTGTATACAGGTAGTGTTTTGGATAGATGATTGGAGATCATTAATAAAGATAGAGAATAAGAGTGGGCCTAGTATAGATCCTTGAGGTACTCCTAAAGAGATGGGTAGTAGAGCAGATAGAGAATTTTTCCATAGTACTGCTTGTTGTCGGTTTTCAAGATAGGATGAGAACCAGGTTAAGGAAGAGAAATCTAAGGCAAGGGATTTTAATATGTATAGAAGAAGTGTATGGTTGACCATGTCAAAGGCTTTTGACAGGTCTAGGAAAAGAGAAGAGGTTAGTTTGTTGTTGTTACGGTTACAGTTGATGGTGTTGGTAAAAGAAAGTAGTGCAGTAGTAGTACTATGTGAAGGTCTAAATCCATGTTGAGTGTTAGTTAGTAGGTTGTTATGAAGGAGATGGTTAAGTAGTTGTTTGTGTATACATTTTTCCACGATTTTAGCTAGTGGAGATAATAGCGCTATAGGGCGAAAGTTAGAAAGGTCAGTGGATTTACCTCCTTTGTGTAAAGGTATGATGTGTGATATCTTCCAAATTGATGGAAAAGTACTTTCTTTAATGGATCTGTTTATTAGGATAGAAACAGGGTAGGCAATAGATTTAGCTGCTACTTGAAGGAATTCAGCAGGAAGTTTATCTGCTGAGGGGGTAGTGGGTTTAAGTTTTTGTAAGAGAGATTGAATGAGGAGGTGGGTATGGGTTGAAGTTGAAGGGGAAGAAGGGAATTATTGATGTTACTTAAGAGCAGTTGGGAAGCATCAGGAGATAAGTGGTTAGCTAGACTTTGTATGGAAGTAGTAAAGAAGGTATTGAAGTTATTAGCTATTAAAGAGGGATTATCGGGGTCTAAATTCTGTGGGTTGGGTGTAACTACTTTGCCTGGGGTAAGTAGATTATTGATAGTAGACCAGAACTTTTTTGGTTCTTTTTTGGTGGATTGCTGAAGTTCAAAGTAATAATTCTTTTTATCGGAGAGGATGGCTTTTGGTATTGTTTCTGAGCTCTCTAAAGGTTTGATGATCTGTTGGGTTTCTAGAGGTACGCCATTTTTTCCAAGATTTATTTCTCAGTTTAATTTTGTTTAGTATTAGAGGTTAGCCAGGGTGCTGTTTTGGTCTTTGTTCTAATGGTACGACTTGGGGCATGTTGATTTAAGATTGCAAGGAATGCTGAGTTGAAATGTTCAACGGCATTGTTAAGTGAGAGGTGTTTTAGAGGGGTCCAGTTGTAATGTGAAAGTTCTGTTTGAAACTGTTCAGGATTAAATTGTTTTTTTGAATATAGTGGTCTATGAGAAGTAGGTAAGTTTAGATTAGTTTTAGCTCTAACGACATAGGTGAGGGAGTGATCGCTAAGGTCATCAGGAAGGATGCCAGTTTGGTAGGTTTGTAGGGGGGAGTTTGTAAGAATCCAGTCTAGGGTGGTTTCTTTTTTGCTCTTATTATTTATTCTAGTGGGACTATCAATTAGTTGTTTGAAACCATAAAGGTTTATATGGGAAGTAGGGTTAGCATTGTTACAAGATTTCCAATCAATGTTAAAGTCCCCAAGGAATAGTGTTTCTTGAGGGAGGTTATTAGAGAGTTGTTCAAGAAGTTGTTCTAAAGTGGGGATGTTATTTCCAGGGGGGAGGTATGCACAGATGATGTTTATTGCTTTAGTAGTGTTAATTTGAATTTTGGAGCAGATTATTTCAGCATTATTTGTTTGGGTAAGGGTAAGGTCAAGAAGAGTAAGCTTCAGGTTTGTTTTATATAGAATAGGTACTCCACCTCCCTTCCTGAGGTGCGGTCAAGTCTAACAATGTTATATCCAGGTGGGGTAATTTCAATGTCTTTAATTGAAGGTTTTAGCCAAGTTTCTGATAAGCATAGAATGTCAAATTTGTGTACATCTAATAGGGCATGGAGTTGACTAAGTTTGTTACAGATGCTACGTATATTGAGATGGGCCAAGGATAATAAGTTAGAGGGTGTAGTGGATGAAAGAGAGAAGGGTTTGATATGAGTTTTGTGAGTTTTTGTAGTAGTAGCTTGAGGGCCTGGGTTGGGGTGTATGTCACCATCTAGTAGTAGATGGAGTAGTGTAAAATAGTTTTCAAGTTTATGTTTTAGGAGGGTGTCGAATATTTTCTTTGTTTTAGTTTTCAGTAGTTTGCAGTGTAATAGCCTATGGTATTTGGCAAGTAGGTAGATGGATTGTGTGGATGTGTGTAAGAAGGATGGAGTTGGGGATGTTGCAGTTGTACTGGTATGTTTTGATGGAAGTGAGAGGGAAACAGTTATGGAGTGTTCATAGGAGGTTAGGAAGTAAGTAGTAATGAGGAGGAATAATAGTAAGAAGGAGATAGGTACTTTCAGTTGTGACTGGAGGATAGCTGTAGTCATGATAAAATAGTTGTAAGTTTGAATGTGGTTTGCTGGTATGTTGTAGGTGGAAGTACTGTGGGAGTTTAGGGGAGGTGGAAGGGGTTGTGATATTTTAGGTGTGTTAGTGAAAGAGAGGTGGGGCAGGTTATAGTAGGTAAGTAGGTGTGTCTAAATGTAGGGTGGTACACAATTTGTGAGGCTGAGTATGATTGGGTGTAAGAAGTAATAGGTGTGTCTAGAGGCAAGTTAAATGTAGGACCCCTGGGGGTGGGTGGGAATTGGGGTAGGGAGGAGCGGAGTGAGACCAGAGGGCGAACGGAGCGGAAGAAACAGCTGAAGAAAAGAGAAGGAGGGGAAACAATCAGAAATGGAGGTAAGTGAGGTCAGAAAGGTATAAGAAAAGGAAAAGTTAGAGAGAAGACCAGGTACTTCTAATAGAAGATAGGTAAAAGGGCTAAGTCAAAGGTGAAGCATAGAGTGGGAAATACAGGAGGAAAAGAAGGTAGAATTGTAGAGGGAAAACTAGGGAAGGTAACAGGGTAAAGTAAAACAATAAGAAGAGAGCTCAGGGGAGAAAAAGAGAGAAGTCAAAGGAGAAGAGTGCAACAATCTTAAAAAGGGTTAAGGTAAGAGGTAAGAAGAGAAAGGGTGAAAAGAATCAGTGGAGAGTAGAGACTGCCATCTAGTGGCCAGAGCTGGTATTAAATCTATAGAGAGATCTCAGCAGTAAGGAGAAGAGAAAAGGACGATAGAAAAGTGATATAGAGAAGGGAGGATTATTAAGAAAAACAAAGTAGATAGGGGGCTGCAGAGGTGCAGGTGGAGACAATGGAGTACTTCAGTGGAAGAAGCTAGAGAAGAGGGGGATATGGCTGCTGACAAAAACTGACAGTTAATCTAGTATACCTTAAGGGTGTGTAAGATTAAAATATGCAAAATAACATAGGACAGAAATACTATGAGACATACAAAATATATCCTGAGGCTTTTAGTCCAGTGGTGTTTGGTTACCCAGGTGAAGAATTACCCAGTCAAGCTGGATAGGTGAGTATAGTTGCTCCTTTTGGTCCAATAAGGTAAGGTGGGAGTTGAAAGAAAAAAGTGTATATAATAGGTTTGAACAGCTCTGGTTTATAGGGAGTGGAGCTTCCTTCTATGTTGCAAAAGGCTAGTCTGAAGACAGAGTATATAAGGAAGTATCCAGAAGGAGGAGGAGTATGGCTGTTGAAGATCAGCTTTGTAGGTCCAGATTGTTTTAGAAGCAATCCAAGTCTTGCAGTCACGGGTGTCCAAGCCAGGCACAAGGAAGCTAGTTTTCAGTCAGGTTAAAAATCTAGAATCAGTTCTTCCCTCATGGAATTATTCTCTCATTACCCCCTTTAATGAAAATAAGACCAAAATTCTAACTATAAATGTTAGTAGTAATGATATACGTGAAGATTTCAAGAAAAACCTCTTATCAACGTCCAGCCCATGAGGTAACTGGCTTGCTGATTCCTAGTCGGCGTTTTCTCCCTTCCCAAGGTTTGTATATCTGTGTGCATTCCACTTAGAAACAAGGAAGTTCTCAGCCAAGAACATTAATTGCCTTTCTCCTCAGTTAATCGCGCCCGCGTCAAACTAATTAGTTTGTTTTGTGGGTAGAGTCTTCTTTTGGGATAGAGCTCGCCACAGTATGTAAATACTTACTCGGGCATATTATAAAAAAAGGAAGGGGATTTGTAACTCAAATAGAAAAATGTTTTATATAATGTGGACTATATGGAATGAAAGAGAGAATGGATACAATTTAATGGAAAATGGATATTAGCAGATATACTAAAAATGATTTTTGTTATAGGAAAAAGGGTGGGGATCATAAAGTGAATGTGCATGTCAACAATGAAAATGTAAATAGTAAATGATGGAACAGTGACTGTAGAAGAGTGTAAATAACTGTAAATAGTGTAATATATGTGAATACCCGTGGTAGTGGTGCTGCGGTAGCATTGTCGCCTCACAGCAAGACGTTGTCCCTTTCGATTCTCAGCTAGTGCGTCTTCTCTGTGGAGGCATGCATGAATGGGTGTACCTTCTGA
>NC_056738.1:56103808-56125199 GCF_019279795.1 Protopterus annectens | reverse complement strand
GCTACCATGGTGAAACATATGTATAGGTGAAATTAACAGAAATCTCATAAAATAGTATGCGGTGACAAGCATAATTATTACCAAAGCATAGGAACATCATATAAGGAACTTGAATAAATGCAATATTCACATCACAGAGATAGAATTAAACAAAGGAAAATATACTGAACTCTTGCAGTCTGACACTCTGCCATAGAGCAGTGAGAGAAATGATGGCAGATAGTTCATTGACATGCAATGCTGGAGACACACACACACACACACACACACACACACACACACACACACACACACACACACACACACACGTGCCCACACTCACGTATACACATATGTACGCAAACACACACACACATGCACACACACACACACACACACACACACACACACACACACACACACACACACACACACACACACACACACACACACACACACACACACACACACACACACACACACACACACACACGTGCACACACATATACACATATGCACACACACACACACACGATGCACACGCATACACACACACATGCACACACACACACACACACACACACACACACACACACACACACACACACACACACACACACACACACAGTCACTATGGCTCTAACAGAATGCAGCTTTTCAAAACTTTTTTTCTGTTTTTAATTTGGGCTAGGAAAGGTACATTGCAATCAAGGTTCATTTCCACATTCATTTGGAGAGTCCAGAGAAGTTAAAGAACAGCATTCCATATTTGTATTTTAGGTTATTTGTTAGCTATTTTGTAGCATTTCTAATGCATTATACACCATTTTGGATGGTATTCATTACTGTCTGCAAACCCTGAACTGAACCAAGGCATCTCAGCTTTATAGCTGTAGACAATGCCACTCCCTACTTAGATCTAAACAATGATCCAAAATGTCCTCTTGGATTGCAACATGTCTATCTGATTTGTTCATTTGTGAAATGCCTTATTTGTCTGTAGTTCACTATCAAATTTTTGTCACACTTTTTTCGTTATTTTTATATTTTTATAATTTTTTTGCAGGATAATTGTGTCAGAAGTAAATGCATGGAAGGAACAACTGACAACATTATTGTCTCATGTTAACACAGCTGTCCTGCCAGTGTGATTCCTACAAGTATAAAAATCATACTCCCCTTCCTCATAGGATGCATGAACAGAAGTGACCAAGGCTACTTCATTTGATGGGTGCGTTAATAGTTATTTTACTATTCATATCTAAAAAATGTTGCACTATTTCTAGAGACTTGATAATGATCACACATCATGCAAGTGATGAGTGTGTTTATTATTCCCACTTCTTCAAATTTGTTCTTATCATGTACAGTGTTCTGCTTCCCTCACAAGAGAACATTATCAGCATGCACTTGCTGTGAAGGAACTTCTTTAAAGCTGTAGATAACAGAGACAGAAGTGTAGATTCATGTTAAACAAGACCAGAAGCCTGCTTCCAGTACTTACTTGCTGTACATTTGTCCACTTCAAAGATGCCTTTCAGCTCGGGTCATGCTTTCAGGAAAAGGTTCATGAGTCAGAGGCTGCAGTTTTGCTCTAATGTAATTTAATTTCTGCAAAGATTAATTTATGGCTTTTTGAAAGTTGTGCATGCTGTAAGTGCAAAGTATTATTTTTCTAGTGTTTTCCATGGTTGCTCAGTGATCAGATTTTGTGTCTCACAGTTCCAGGGATCAGAATTCAATCCTGACTTTTGTTTACTGTCTGACTAGAGCTGGAATGTTTTCTCCATGTCTGTATGGTTTTCCTGTAGGTACTTTGGTTTCTTCCTACTGCTTAGAAATATGATAGTTGAGTTGCTACACTAAATTTTTCATTGTATAGAATATTCACCATTGTCCTTGTGGCTCATGTGCTGGCTGAAAAGTGTCCATTTACCAAGCAACTTCATGAGTTAACAAATGATAAATACACTAAAGAAACCTGAATACATCTTAATTCACAATTCTCCTTTAGAAACACATGATAGTATTTGAAGAAGTGGCCAGCACAATCCAACTGTGACAACAGATGTTTCTAGTACAATTCATGGCCGCACATATTGCTTCATTTGCATCTTGGGTCCAATGTCTCAAATGGATCCAAAAGTGATCTCATTTTCCCCATGCTGATCAGTCACAAAACGGAGTTTGTGGATGATGCACACAGAATGACACTATATCAGATCAATAAACCATTTTCTAGGATAGTATTTAACAGCTAGGCTGTATCTCTTCCTGATTATTCACATGGGTAAGTATCACACCACTTTTTGGCATGTTGCAGAACTAAATCACTGGATCTGCAGGGATCCTGGTACTTCCACAACACATGGCCTTTGATGATTTGCATAAGGAAGGCACACTATTCCTTTCCAACAAATCACAGAAGCTTCTGCACCTGGTATTTCTACAGATGGAGCCACTTGTGCCCAAAAATACATACAGCCCCATAAAACAACTTGAGGTATCAACCTGCCAAACACATGTGTGAAGCAAGCCTAGTCTTAAAAAGGTGTCTGAAGGTTGTTAGCAATGTAATCACCTGTGAATCTATGTAATTATGGTCAGGGAGGAGCACAGCCACCTACGTGGTCTGTGATCGATGACTAATGAAATTTTCATGTCAAGAGACAAAGGCATGGTCTCTGGTACAATTTTTATGAACTTCATCAGATCCTTTGACTTAGTCAATCATCTCTCTCTTATAATGTACCTTTCAGAACTAGGGATTAGCCCTAATGCCATCTGATGATTCCAAAGTTATCTGAGTAACTGTCATTTTTCAAAGAAATTTAACTCATATACCTCTCTCTGTTCTCCACTGACTTAGGTGTACCTGAATAATGTATTTTTGCTTCCCTTCTGTAGATCAGTGTACACATCTCTTTAAGAAACCTCCTGTGAGCATGTACTAATGCATTGATTACTGAGCATGTGCAAGGACAGAGTGCCATTTTGTGTTATGATGTTGTAGTGTAAGCATGTCTGTTAATCAGTTTGTTTATAGTTATTGAAGCTGCTATCCATCCTGATGTGTTTCCATGTAATAAAGCTTCTTAAACAAACTACCCCAACTCCTTGTCATCCTTGGATTAGGGGATGAGTGACATGGTATCAGAAGTGGCATATCTAATGGCCAGAAAGAACTCCAGTTTCTCTTCTTTGACTTTGAGTGGTATGTGCAGAAGTGGACCATCCTTGCTGCATGCATAATATGCAAAAAACAGTTCAGGTATGAATTTCTAATGTTAAAACTTTTTTAAATTATTTCTTATTTGCTAAATATGAAACAAAGCATAGAGACTGCATTTTGCTAAGCATGTACTTTTTCATATTAGCTGAGGGTATCCACGTTATCAGAAGTGTATAAAGTGTTCACATGTTTGTGCAGTGTTACAGTAAAGTTATTTTGCAAATAGATTCATAGGTTCATAGGTTCATAGGTTGGTACTATGCTATTGGCCCTACAATCCAAGCCATAACAATTCCCTGGCTATTTCTTCCCACACTATTTACTTCCCTGGACCTCTGTCTAGCAGGGTGACTGACATGATCCCTGGGGTGAATTTCCTTTCTCCCATCCGATCATCAAGGTTCCTTTTGAAGAGTGCCAAACAGGCGCTCTGCTTGACATGTATGGGCAGTCTATTCCAGAGTCTGGGGAGTCTCTAGGTCAGGAACCTATCCCTCCAGCATGTTTTGTTTATTGTGATGACAAGATTTAGATCCCTGGAGCATGTGGCTCTGAGAGATTGGGATTTCTTTAAGTGTAGCATGTCCAACAGCTCTGGGTTTGACATGGCCTTGTATGTTAAGCAGAGATCGCCTCGGAGTAGACGATATGTGACAGAATATAGCTGGAGTTTTTTAAAGCGGTTAGCATAGGGCATCTGCTTTAGGCCTGTGATTCTTTTAGTGAGGTATTTCTGCAGCCTTTCCAGTTGTTGCAGATGTCTTGAGAGGTACATACCAAATGGGGCGTTGTATTCTATATATATATGTGTCAAATGAGGGATTAGTACAGTGGGACAATGACCTCCTTTTTTCTGGATGAAAAGCCCTTAGTGATGAGGTGAGCCACATAGAAGGATTTCCTGACTGTTGTGGTGATGTGGTTACTGAAGGTGAGACCACTGTCCACCTGTGCCCCTAAGTCTCTTATCACACTTTTGGTGTTTAGTGTACTGCCACCTATGTGGTAATTCACGGGTACATGTTTTTTTCCCAAAGGGGATAACTATACATTTCTTGGCATTGAGCTTGAGCCCATAGCTCTGGCACCAAGCATCTGTTTCTGTAAGGCCCTTTTGTAGAGTATCCACATCATTTGGGGATTCAATAATGGCTCCCAGTTAGCAGTCATCTGCAAACTTTGTTAGCCAGAGTCTCTTAGTGTTGGTCTGTACTTTAGAGAAGTAGATGCCAAACAAGAGAGGTCCCAGGACTGAACCCTGAGGTACTCCACTTGTCACTTGTCTGGAGTTGGATTTGGAATCAGCTACTTTTACAGTGTGGGTTCTGTCAGTAAGCCAGTTGGCAACCCATCGAGTGTTGTAGGAATTAATGCCCAGCTTAGTAATTTCATCTATGATTCCAGAGTGGTGGATGGTGTCAAAGGCTTTGGCGAGGACCAGATAGGCTGCGTGGACTGCCTTACCCTCGTTCATGGCTCTGGAGACTGATTCAAAGAAGTCAATAAGGTTCAGGAGACAAGATCAGCCCTTCATGAACCCAAACTGGGTGGGGTCCAATGTTTTAAGGTTGCTAATGTCTTTGTTGATAAATTCCATGATAATACGTTCCATGGCCTTGCAGATCAGGCTCATCAGACTGATGGGGTGTTAGTTCCCGGGATGAGGTGGATTCCCCCTTGTGGAGTGGGATAACTGTAGCTGTGCGCCACTGAATGGGCACGAAGCCTGAGGTGAGGGTATGATTAAACATGACACTTAGGTAAGGTGCCAGTTCATTTTGTAGTTCATGTAGTACACAGCCCAGGATGTCATCTGGTCCCTGTATTCTTAGCTTTGGAGAGTGCATTTTGTACATGTGTGGCCGTTATTACTGGATTTTGGCAATCTTGCAGTATTGAGATGGGCCATTTAGGGGGTGAGAGGGGGGTGAAGTTGGCACTGAATCGATCTGTCAAGATGTTGACAATATCCTTGGGATCGGTATATTTAATGCCATTATGTTGTATTGCCATTTAGATTCTTGACATAGTTATAGAATGCCTTGTGGTTGTCTTTGGAATCTTTGGCAATTTTATTTTCATAACTAGCTTTGGAGGATTTTATGAGGGATCTCAGCTTCTTACTGAGGCTGGTAAGGGAGTTTTTTGCATCCTGGGATTTTCCTCTTTTCTGCAACAGTTTTTTCCTACCTACAGCTATTTCCAAGAATACTTCACAAAGTACAGTATTTCAATGCATTTATTGTGCATTTGAGTGTTATTACAAGTACTGGCTGTGTGTACATGTTCATATAATTACAAGTACACTTGAGTTGCATTGTGTTTTGCTATAATTTATTAGCATGGCAGATGGATTTCAAAAACCATCACCACTAGTGCTTGACAATAATATTGCTGAAAACTGGAGAGTGTTTGAGCAAGAGTACGACATTTTCACACAGGCTACATTTCCTGATAAAGATGATCATGCAAAGGCATTTATTCTACTTAATTTAGCTGGATCAGAAGCCATAGAAAGGAAACATTTATTTGTGTATGCACCTGCTCTTTATGCTGGAGATAGGGAAGACCATCATATTGTTGTACAGGCTGAGTTAAGGGAGGACCCTGAGTGCTTGAAATGTAAATTTAGAGAAATGCATAATCCGCAGACCACCATTACAATAGAAAGGCACTAATTTTACACAAGGGATCAAAAGCCAGGTGAACCTTTTGCAGCATATATAACTGACTTGAGAAATAAAACTAAAACATGCAGATTTGGTGATTTAAGAAATGAGTTAATACATAACAGACGTATGTGGTATTAAAGATGATGCTGTGAGAAAGATTTTACTTCATGACAGTGATTTAACTTTGAATAAGGCCATTGAGATTTGCCAGATATATGAGCTCACAGAAGAGCACACAAATATGCTTACAAATGAGAATAGCCTTAGAAGTTATGGCAGCAAAGCTCGTGTTGACTGTATGCGACATGTCATTAAAAGAAACAGGCACATGGCAGCAACTGTAGTCTCTGCCACACCCACTGGTAAACATCAGAGCTTTCTAGCAAGTTCCAGAGTTTGCACAGCCTCAGTGAAGCGTAACAGTGAGTCAGCAAACTCAAAGCATGGGCCCCAGCCTAGTTTCATTGCCAACTGTTGTTACTGTGGTAACAGTCATGAATCTAAAAGAGAAAATGCATAGCTTTTAGTCAGCATGAACCATTTCAAAAGATTTTGTAAATCAAATGCCACACATTCTTTTATTAAAAAGGAACATTTTTAAGACACAAGTTGATCAATTAGAAAGTCATGACCCAGAGCCTCATTCTTTTTATGTTGATGGTGTGTCAGTGCTTAATGAAACAGTCAATGCAGTTGATTTATGGGCCAAGAATGAAGTATTTTGCCCTGTTCTGATAAATGGCAAGCCCATAGAGCTCAAAGATGATACTGGCTCAAAGTGCAATGTTATGTCTGCAGAAACATTTGCTAGTGTATGTGCTAGTGAAAGGCTTGATTTAACAAAGTGTATGAAGCTTGTTGCTTTCATGTTACTCTGCAGGTAGAAGTTACAACTTATTATTTTATGTGGTCAAGAGGCACATTCACTCATTGTTAGGCCTCAGAGACATTTTAAAAATGGGACAGCTTTCATTTAATAAGGAAGTTCACCATGTTAGCTTAAAAGACCACTACTCTAATTTTGCCCAGTTTATTTTTCTACCTATGCTGATCTATTCGAAGACAAACTAGACAAGCTTTCTGTTATGTACTCCATGAAGTTAGACGCAGATGTCAGTCCAGTTATCAGGCCAGCATGTAAAGTTCCGATAAGTTTGCAGACCAGAGTCAAAGCTGAACTAGACAGAATGTTGCAACAAGGTGTGATTTGTCCAGTTAGTGAACTAACTGAGTAGGTATCTTACATGGTGGTAACTCATAAGTAAAGCTCAGATGACATCAGAATATGAATTGACCCACTATATTTCAACAAGTCACTGAAAAGACCTCATCATCCAATGCACAGAGTCAAAGAAGTCACAGCCTTGATGCCAAATGCCAGTGTTTTTTTCTGTCTTAGATGCAAAGAGTTCATTTTTTAAAATTCAGCTTGACAAGAAATCATCAGTGCTCACTACTTTCAGTACTCCATTTGGAAGGTACAGATTTTTGAGAATGCCAGTTGGGCAACATTTTGCAAGTGAAGTCTTGCAACATGTAATGGAGCAATTTTTTTTTTCTGGGTATCTTTGGGCTGTTATATTAGACAACATACTGGTAGGAGGTAATGGTGAAGCTGAGCATGACAGAAACCTCAGAAAAGTTCTGGAAAGGGCATGTCAAGTGAATCTTAAGCTCAATCCACAGAAATGCAAATTCAGGCTATGAGAAGTTACTTTCATTGGCCAGTTATTTACTAGTTCAGGCTTACAACCAGACCCTTCTAAGCAAACAGCCATTTTCGAGATGCCACCTCCAGACAATGATCAAGCCCTGCAACATTTTCTTGTCATGGTTAACTATCTAGGCAAGTTCATTACAGACTTGAGTAAAATATCAGCACCACTCAGAGAGCTAACACATAAAAATGTATCTTGGTCTTGGTTAGTACAGCACCAGAGAGCATTTGATGTCCTGAAACAGAGAATTACCAGTCCACCTACTCTCAGATACTATGACATCCACAAGCCAGTTACTCTTTCATGTGATGCTTCAAAATTTGGTCTTGGTGCAGTCATTTTACAAGAGAGTCATCCTGTTGCTTATGCATCCAGAACTCTCACCCAACCTGAAATGCAGTATGCTTAGATAGAGAAAGAGCTTTTTGGCAATTGTGTTTGCATGTTCCAAGTTCTATGATTATGTCTATAGCAAACCTATCCAGATCGAAAAAGATCATCAACCTCCAGACACTATTTTGAGAAATCCTATGTATTCATCTTCAGCCAGACTGCAAAGCATGATGATGAGATTGCCAAAGTACCATTTCAATCTTGTCTACAAGAAAGTCAAACTTCTTTATCTTGCTGATAAATTATCTAGATCACCCATAAACACCACAGAACAAGAGAATGAGCAATTTGATTTTGAAGTCATGGATGTGAGAAATTTTTCTTCCACTTGTCTTGATGAGCTAAGAGATCACACAGCTGTAGATCCAGTTTTACAAAAGCTCAACCACTTTCTCAAAGAAGGATGGCCAACAAAGCAATCTAGTTTACCCCCAGAAGTGAAAGCTTATTTTTCATACAGATATGAGATTTTATCTAACAATGGTATCATTATGAGGTTCCAAAGTCCTTGCAACCAGAGTACATTACTATCTTACACTGAGGTCACCCAGGAACCAACTCTACCAAAAGAAAGGCAAGAGGACTAGTATTTTGACCTTCTGTGTTACAAAATATTGAGAGAGTACTTTCATCTTGTTAAGTATGTAGTAGTACAAAGCCACATCAACAGAAGGAACTGCTTCAGCCAAATCAGATGTGCAGATTTCCATGTATGACCCTACACAAAGTTATTTCTGACAATGGCACACAGTTTACAAGCCAACAGTTCAAATGATTTGCCGAAGAGTGGAACTCTACTCATGTCATGAGCAGCCCAGAGTATCCTCAGTCAAATGGTTTGGCAGAACTGTGCATTCCATTTCAAAGTGCAAAGCAGTTACTACAGAAGTTAAAATGAGAAAACAGTGACATTTTCCTGAATCTCTTGAATCTCAGAAATATTCCTTGTGAAAAAACATCTTGGTTCACCTGCTCAGATACTTCTGTCTATACAAACCAGAACCACATTGCCAATCAGTAGTCAATTGTTGGTTCCATGTGTCAAGAACAACAGGTCAGTGAAAGCCAATCTGTTGAAATGCATAACACAGAAGTCCTATTACAATAAGACCAGCAAACCACTCAATCCATTATGAGAGGGAGAAGTGGTAAGGATGCAAACGTCCAAAGGTTATGATCGGATTGCAGTTGTGAAGAACATCTGTCCAGAGCAGAGACTGTACATTGCGGAATCACAAGGATCAGAATTCAGGCGGAATCAGAAGCATTTGATACCTGTGTCTGAGCCTGTACCACAGCATATAGCCTGTGAGAGGGACTCTTTATCTCAGAGTGAGTTGCCTGGTGTTCCAGTTCCTGAGGAAGTTCCAGAAGTAATTTCCATTACTATGATGAATCCCGAGGTGAGCTGTTCACCAAGGCCTGTCCCTGTTATTAAGTCCAGTTCTGATGGTTATGTCACAAGATCTGGTCAAGTGTCGAGACCATGTTCCAGATATACAGTGACATAGACATGCCAATATGACCAACCTGAGCATTGTGTTTATTTTTCTGATTGTGTTTATTGATGCATGCCTAGCTGCTTTCTTTTCTTTAAAAGGAGGACATAGATCAGTGTACAAATCTCTTTAAGAAACCACCTGTGGGCATGTACTAATGTATTGATTACTGAGCAAGGGCAGGGTCAGAGTGCCATTTTGGGTTAAGGTGTTATTGTGTAAGCATGTCTGTGTATAAGCTCTATCTGTTAATCAATTCATTTATAGTTATTGAAGCTGCTATCCATCCTGATGTGTTTTAATATAATAAAGTTTCTTAAACGAATGACCCCACCTGCTTGTATCCTTAGATGAGGTGATGTGCGACACTTTCCATTCTCTGTATACATCAATTAAGTGCCACTCAATCTTCCCTACCATCCTCTCCTTCTCTAAGCAGATGACATGGTCGTCTACTGCTTCAACCACTCCCTAATGACCTTACAACAAGATCTACAATCTGACATCAGCGACTAACAATTTATGATCACAATAACCACCCATTAGAGCAAGTCTCGTCTTTAAGTGTCTTGGTCTCTGGTTAGATCCCTCACTCAAGCTCTACCTGAGTATTGATAATACACATAAAAAATGAATCCCTTGCTTTTCTGGGAACAAAACTATCCTGTTTACTCTCACAGTCTTCCAGGTCTTTAATAGGGAAAATAATCCTACTCATTCAAATTGAATTTAGACTCCCTTTTATAATAGTATCCTCCGCTAAAAACACCATCACTATTCAAACACTAGAAAACAAAATATGTAGATTACACATGCCCCCCAAGAAATTAATACCACAGTATAGCACTAAAAAAAAGACAACTGGCTCCCCAGTTAACCAAAGAGCAGACCTGCTGCTAGGATCTCAACTGTTCAAACTCCTGCATGGCCATACTCTCCCATATTTCACTGCAGAACTAATAAGACATAACCCCACACACAACCTATGTAACTTATAGGTTCATAGGTTCATAGGTTGGTGCTGAGCTATCTGCACAAAGGCATATATTAGCCCAGCCACGTTGTGCGGTATTCACCACCTCTTTAGTAGTTCCCTAGACCCTTGTACTAGCAGCTAGTACCCTTGGCCCAACTTGAACCATTCATGCCTTAAAACACAATTCCCACAACCTAAGCTACATATCCCTGAACATGTATTCTCAGCTCTTGGGCCCAAATTGTGGGAGTCCCTCTCAGCTGAAATGAAAAACTCTTAGTCCAGTCACATTTAGTTAAACAAGCAGAATGTACCTGTTACCCCTCGAGTGACATCATCTAAATCTACTTTAACTCTTCTCCACACAGACTCAACCACTATGATCTTTTACATCTGTTATTTATTCTACTAGAATTTCTCAAATGTTTTGAAGCTTTTGCGTATATTGAAAATTAATATATCGAATTTAATATTTATCCAAACCACTACTCTATCTTTGCACTGTTTTACTGTCACTTATGTGTTGTTCTGTTCTTGTCTATTTTGTATGTCTGGCCAGTTTTTGACCCCAAGCAGAGACTGAAATTTGTCAGAGCTGATCAGTGTAATACACTGGTAAACAAATTCAAATTCAAATAAATAAATAAAAAAAGGATTATGGCTGATCTAGCTATAGTTTAAGAACAAGAACTACATAAATTCAACTTAAATCTGAATACAAGCAACTTAAAGCATGAGAAATACAAATTAAATGCAGGATTAGAGAATTTATGAGATATGGGTGCAGTTTCTGGGAGAAAAATAAAGTAGAACATGAATATAAATGACAGATAATGTCCACCGTGGCCCACCTAGTTTCTCATTTCCCTCACTGGTAGATGAATGGCTGATTTTAACTAACCAATAGCTTATTTGTTTTCAGCCTGTGTTGCTTTGTATGTTTAACATACTTTGTTTAATTCCATACTGTTTCTCTATGCTGTTTGCTTTGCACCAAGCCCACCTCAGTCATTCCAGCTACTACTCTTCTCTAATACACTTACCCTCCCAATTCAGCATTACCGTGTGTGTGTGTGTGTGTGTGTGTGTGTGTGTGTGTGTGTGTGTGTGTGTGTGTGTGTGTGTGTGTGTGTGTGTGTGTGTGTATACGTGTGTGCTTGTGGGAGTGCATGGTAGCATCTTCTGTCTAACTGGGATATTTACAGTCTACCTCATAGCAGTTCTTGTTTTTTTTTTTTTTTTGGGTGAGCCAGGACAGAGTGAACCTAGCAGCTCTAACCCTGTGGTGGTTCAGGCCTTTTTCTATGCACCCCTAATTTTGCCTTTCCTCATACTTGATGATGAAAAGCATGCAGGAATTGCAATGGTTGGCTGCAGGGGCGGCCCGTGCTATTGGACTGCCGGACTGCAGCCCCCTCAACAAAAGAACTAAAAAGAAATTAAAAAAAAAAGAAAAAATTAAAATTCGCAGACTTCGCACATGCGCAGTAGTCCAGACTACTGCGAGTCTACTGCGCATGCTCCCGGCAGTCCAGGTAGGGAAACACCAGCAGTGAGTCTCTCTCGTCGGGAAGGGTTTGGATCACGGGAATCTCACAGGTCTTTGGATTATTGCGCAGGCACATTTGGATTACGTTATGGAGAATGGGCAGCAAGGACAGGTAAGTGTGTTAATTAGTACTGTTTAGAATGGTAGGGAAGTTTATTACTGTTTAGAATGGTAGGGAAGTTTATTACTGTTTAGAATGGTAGGAAAGTTTAAGTTTATTTGTGTGTGTGTGTGTGTGTAAATGCCCCAGGTGCTTATGGTGGTGTGGTAGGGAATACCTCAGGCTTGAACCCTCTACTCTGTATGCAGGTGTTAAAGACTTGAGTTCCCTACCCACCACAATTTGTAAAAAAATTGTAGATTTTTGCCTCATATTTGATCTGATCTGTTCCTCATAATATCTGTGGTTTGTAAATGCTGCAATGCTTGATATTTGATGGTGTAGTAGTAGCATTGTTGCCTCACAGCTGCAGGTTCTCATGTTTGATTCTTGGCTGGGGTTCCTTCTTTGTGGGGTCTGTATCTTCTCCCTGTGTTTGGGTGGGTTTGCTTTTGTGTCCTCCCATGTTACAAAGACATGTCTGCATTATTTATTCCTGGGCCTCTGCTGAAAATTGTTTTTTTGTTCCAAGTCAGACTGTCCTGATTAACAAATGTTAAATAAAATTGACAGGCATTTGAATTTCAGACTTCAGGTTTCTGAATGTTTAATTTCTTACATATTTGATGGTGCAGTGGCAGATATTGTTGCCTCACAGCTACTGGATTTGTGGTTTGATTCTTGGCTGTGGTGCCTTCTTTGTGGAGTCTCCATCTTATCTCTGTGTTTGTGTGGATTTGCTCTGGTATCCTGCCATTTTACAAAGACATGTCTACAGTATTTCTCCCTGGGCCTCTGCTGAAAATTGTTTTTGTTCCATCAGAAGTAAAATTGACAGGCATTTGAATTTCAGACTTCATAGTCTTCAGAAAATACATAGTAAAACAACTTTTTATTCTAGCAATAAATATATAGTAACACAACCTTTTATTATAGCAATTTTTTAAGTTTATAAGATGACTATTTGAAATTTTTCCTTATTTTTGGGACTGTAATACCCTGTTAGTGGCTTTGTCCAGGTTTTTTGTGCTAAGGTTGACAGCTATGGCAAGAACTGAATTCAATGAATATGTTTGAGGGCTGTATTCCCTCATTACTGGGTTTGTCCAGGTGTTTTGTGCTAAGAGGTTGACAGCTATGGTTAGAAATGAATTGATTAAATGATAGCCATTTAAGTTTCAGTCTTCCTCTCGTTCACAAAACAGCTGATTTGGCGTAGTGGTATGTTGCTCTTGACTGTTTTGCACAAGGACCTTGTCTGTAAAATGTACGGTGGTAACACAGCATTTTTTTTCACAAAGCAGGTGATTTGGCATAGTGGTATGTTCTGACTCTTTTTTGCACAGGGACTTTGGCAGTAAAATGTATGGTGGTACCATGGTAACACAGCATTTTATTCTAGCAGCTTTCCAAGATTATACAAGCAATGTTTAATGTGTCCCTGTTTTTTGCCCTTTTGACCCACCCCAATAAATTTGGCTTTTTCCAGTCTTCTTATGCTGCGAAGTTGAGATGCAGTTGAGTATTGAGCAGATTTTACAAGGAGCTGAGAGCTGTAGTGGAAGAGAAGTTTAGTGCTAATAGCACAACAGGCTGTGTGCTTGCGTTTGATGCAGAAGATTGTTGGTTCTACTCCCATAAAGGGTGAATGCTGAAAGTTACGATACTAATTATGAGCCTGTTATCAGTTTGCCATCCATTTCCTATTGTAATATTACTAGCTTATTTTTAATGTAATTTAGGCAATTTATTCCACAGGGGCATCAGACACTTTATTGTTCGCTGAAACCATGAAATATAAAGGTGATTGCTAGCACCAACCTCTTCATTACAGATTTATTTAACGTGGAATTATTTAGATGACTTTTTTACTACTTCAGAGATTGTGCATATTTACTGATAATAGTCGACTGTAGAAGTTTGAGTAGACTTTTATAATGGAAATGTTCTGAATTGGACAGTTTTGTTTCATTGTTTACTGGAAAAATGTTCAAAGCAATAGGAAGGTGTATCAAAGAGCACATGTATGTTTCATATGCAAGGGGCCTATGATTTGAAAACAGCCCAGAATTAATTTTTATCTGCCACGAGTAAAATGTATTTTCTTTGAATGTGGATTTTAATGTTGTTTCAGTGAATATGAGTTTCAAGGGCAGAGAAGGTTTAATGCCAAGTTTGTTATGTCTTAGTGTTTGCGCTGTAAAATGCAAAAATAAAACTTTCAAATGAAGTTCAAATCATCATAGAAGTAAATCAGTATGCACATTAGTGTTTATGGTAAATGGAGTGAAATAGCAAATTAATGGATCATTGGAATGGCTGCAGGGAGGCTCCATTCGGCCAGGGTTTTGTGAGGGGGAAGGGCGGCAAACTTAGACAGCCCCAGCTGAACCATACCTCTCAACTGTCCAGATTTTCAAAGAATGAATAGATGTTTTGCTTCTTATTTTTGATTTGTTCCTCATAAAAATTTGTGGTTTTCTGGAAAATCATTTAGGAATTAAGTCACTAAATAATGACACACCTAGTTTCAGACTTCATAACCTTCAGAAAAATGCATGCTAAAGTAAGACCTGTTCTATCAACTGTCCCAGTTTATAGAAGAGCATTTTTTAGTACTGTTTATATGTTCCCCCAATATATTTGGCCTTGTCCAGATTTATGTCCCAGTTTATACAAGAGCAATTTTTAGTACTGTTTATATGTTCCCCCAATATATCTGGCCTTGTCCAGATTTATTGCATTAACAGGTTGAGAGGTACATGCAAATAAATTGCTTTATAGAATTAGGCATAGCCAAACCTCTGAACTGTCCCTGATTTTGACTCAAAATGTTGCTTTTCCCCTAATGATCCCTCCGCAAAATAGCAATTTTGGAAGAAAACATGGAGGGTTTATAATTAAGAAATAACTGTAATAATCAGATTACTTTTATTTCAGAAATGCATGTAGATTATTTTATTTTGTCAGCTGCTCAAGTTAGCCGTACTAATATTAAAGTGTCCCTTCTTTGACGGGTTCCCAGCTATATTGTGTTGCTATTTTATATTTTTACATCACATTTTTTGGTCCATTTTTCATAAAATTGTGTTTTTTTTGGCAAAATAGTGACAAATAATTAAAGACTGAAGTTAGAAAATAATGACAGACATTTGAGTTTCAGATTTCATACCATTCAGAAAATTCATACTAATGCAAGACCTCTATTAGCTTTCTAAAGTTATAAGAGCGATATTTTAAAAATTGTCCTTATTTTTGGGCCTTTGTCCCATTTCTTTGTATGGCTTTGTCCAGATTTCTTGCTCTGAGGTTGAGAGGTATGACAAATGTGTCAGGGCCATCACAAGTCAGCCAGAGACATTTCAAACTGTGACATACTTGTTATACCCCACTCCCCCATGTAGTGACTCTGGATGTGTCGAAGCAAGGCAAGGGGTAGTTATGCAGTGTAAATGTGCAGAGAATCCCACCCATCCAAGGTAGACACAAGTACTAGAGTGGCTTTTCATCTGTCCTTGATTTTTGCAGAATGGTCTGGTTTCTGTAATATTTTTTGTTGATTTATGCTTATTACTCAAAGTGCATGTTGCTCTGTGTTTAAGTAGCAATACTTTAATGACCATCAGGTAAGCTTGGCTGAGATTGTAAGATGCAAGTAAGCTTTAATAAGCATACTGTTAAAGAATTGCCAACATTGAAAGCCTTTCTGTTGCCATGTAGAGAATACTTAACTAGATAATGTATAAGCCTTGGGTATTGAAATGCATATGCCAGTATTTGTAATAAAGGACAGAATTACATTATTTTAAGAGTCTCATTACACTTGGAGACTTACGGTCATCTCTGCAGGCTTTAACCATAAACCGAATGCCAATCGTGTGGTCTATAACCTGTACAGTAATCCTTTTAAGCAATGTATCTTGAGCTTATTTCTTGTTTGCTTTTCATTTTTTACTTTGATCATGTTTTCCCCATGAAACAAGTAGTTGTCAGGCAGCAGATCTTTTTTTGGATAAGGAACATTTTTACAAGTGGGGGCATCAGAGATTTCTGCTTTCAGCATGTTACTTGTTACTTTAATAAAGCTGAATATAAATTATAATTAGAACTGCAGTGCAAGAAGTGGTTTGAGTTGAGTGCTGCTTGTTTTTCTTATACTTGATTTTGACTGGCATTCCATTAATGTATTTAAAAAAAAGTAATTTATTTCTTCATGCCTCACAACCTTTTTGTTTCCATCTAGATATTAAGCTGTCATGCAGCCAATGTATTGAAATATTTTTATTCTTCTACACTTCATTTTGTCTTGATTGGACTCTCATGACAACTGTTTGGCACCCAATGCAGTATATTTAGTTTTTGTGGTTTGCTACTACAGGTGTTTGTCTGTGTGGTAGGGAATACCTCAGGCTTGAATCCTGTACCTTGTATGCAGGTTTTAAAGACCTTAATTCCCTACCCACCACCATTTGTGAAAAAAAACTGCAGATATTTGCCTCATGTTTGATCTGATCTGTTCCTCATAATATCTGTGGTTTGTAAATGCTGTAATGCTTGATATTTGATGGGGCAGTTGTAGCATTGTTGCCTCACAGCTGCAGGTTCTCAAGTTTGCTTCTTGGCTGGGGTGCCTTCTTTGTTGGGTCTTTATCTTCTCCCTGTGTTTGTGTAGGTTTGTTTTTGTGTCCTCCCATGTTACAAAGACATGTCTGTATTATTTCTTCCTGGGCCTCTGCTGAATTTTTTTTTTGTTCCAAGTCAGACTGTCCTGATTAACAAATGTTAAATAAAATTGACAGGCATTTGAATTTCAGACTTCAGGTTTCTGAATGTTTAATACCTTGCATATTTGATGGTACTGCGGTAGTGTTATTGCCTCACAGCTATAGGTTTTCTGGTTTGATTTTTGGCTGGGGTGACTTCTGTGTGGAGTCTGCATCTCCTCCCTGTGTTTGTGTGGATTTGCTCTGGTGCCCTGTCATTTTACAAAGACGTGTCTGCAGTATTTCTCCCTGGGTCTCTGCTGAAAATTGTTTTTATTCTGTCAGCAATAAAATTGACAGGCATTTTATTTCAGACTTCATGTTCTTCAGAAAATACATAGTAACACAACCGTAACACAACCTTTTATTCTAGCAATTTTCTAAGTTTATAAGATGAATATTTGAAATTTGTTCCTATTTTTGGGACTGCATTCCCTCATTATTGGCTTCGTCCAGGTCTTTTGTGCTAAGGTTGACAGCTATGGCAAGAACTGAATTCACTGAATGTTTGAGGGCTGTATTCCCTCATTACTGGGTTTGTCCAGGTGTTTTGTACTAAGAGGTTGACAGCTATGGTGAGAACTGAATTCATTAAATGATAGCCATTTAAGTTTCAGTCTTCCTCTTTTACAAAGCAGCTGATTTGGCGTAGTGGTATGTTGCTCTGTTTTGCACAGGGAGCTTGGCAGTAAAATGTATGGTTCTAGCAACTTTCCAAGATTATACAAGCAATGTTTGTGTCCCTGGTTTTTGGGCTTTTGACCCCCCCCAATACATTTTGGCTTTTTCCATTTTTCTTGTGCTGCAAAGTTGAGTATTGAGTAGATTTTACAAGGAGCTGAGAGCTACAGGGGAACAGAAGTTTTAGTGCTGCTTAAGTGAAGTTGGTTTGCCTTGTTAATAGCACAAGTTGTGTATTTGTCTTTGATGCAGAAGGCTGTGGGTTCTACTCCCATAAGGGGTGGATGCTGCTGTACTGAGAATGTTCTCCTTGGTGAAGATACTAACTATGAGTTTGTTATCAGTTTGCCATCCATTTCCTCTTGCAATATTACTAGCTTATAATTTTTTTAATGTAATATAGGCAATTTATTCCTGAGGGGCAACAGGCACTTTATTTTTCGATGAAACCATGAAATATAAAGGTGTTTGCTAGCAGCAACCTCTTCATTAGTTACAGATTTCTTTAATGTGGAATTATTTAGATGATTTTTACTTCAGAGATAGTGCATATTTACTGATAATGGACTGTAGAATTATATATATTTACTGATAATGGACTGTAGAATTGTGCATATTTACTGATAATGGTGGACTGTAGAATTGTGCATATTTACTGATAATGGTGGACTGTGGAAGTCTGAGTAGACTTTTATGATAAATGTTCTGAACTGGGCAGTTTTGTCATTATGGGTGCATGCATTTTGTTTCATTGTTTACTGGAAAAATGTTCAAAACAAATTTAAAACGCCCTCTAACAACTGTAATATATTGTACAAGGAATATAATTTAGTACAATGAGGAAGGTGTATCAAAGAGCACATGTATGTTTCATATGCAAGGGGCCTATGATTTGAAAACAGCCCAAAATTAATCTTTATCTGCCACTGGCAAAATGTATTTTCTTTGAATGTGGGTTTCAATGCTGTTTCAATGAATGTGAGTTTCAAGAGCAGAGAAGTTTTAATGCTAAGTTTTCATTGTGAGACTGCATTGTTTTGTTTAGTAGATGACTTAGTGTTTGTGCTGTAAAATACAAAATAAAACTTTCGAATGAAGTCCAACTCATCATACAAGTAAAGCAGTATGCACATTAGTGTTTATGGTAAATGGAGTGAAATAGCCAAGTAATGGTTCATAGGAATGGCTGCAGAGGCTCCATTCAACCGTGATTTTGTCAGGGGGGAAGGGCAGCAAACTCAGACAGGCCCAGCTGAACTATACCTCCCAACTGTCCAGATTTTCAAAGAATGAATAGATTTTTGCTTCTTATTTTTGGTTTGTTCTTCATAAAATTTGTAGTTTTCTGGCAAATCATTTAGAAATTAAGTCACTAAATAATGATACACTGAGTTTCAGACTTCATAACCTTCAGAAAATGCATGCTAAAGTAAGAACTGTTATTCTATCAACTGTCTCAATTTATACAAGAGCAATTTTTAGTACTGTTTATATTGTTCCCCCAGTATATTTGGCCTTGTTCAGATTTACTGCATTAACAGGTTGAGAGGTACATGCAAATAAATTGCTTTATAGAATTAGGCATAGCCAACCTCTCAACTGTCTCCGATTTTGGCTTAAAATGTTGCTCTTCCCCCTAATAATCCCTCCACAAAATAGCAATTTTGGAAGAAAACATGGAGGGTTTACAATTAAGAAATAACTGTAATAATCAAAGTTATAGATTACTTGAAATGCATGTAGATTCTTTTATTTTGTCAGCTGCTCAAGTTAGCAGTACTAATATTAAAGTGTCCCTTCTTTGACAGGTTCCCAGCTGTATTGTATGGCTATTTTATATTTTTGCATCACATTTGGTCCATTTTCATAAAATTGTGTTTTTGGCAAATTAGTGACAAATCACTAAAGACTGAAGTTAGAAAATAATGGCAGACATTTAAGTTTCAGATTTTATACCCTTCAGAAAAGTCATACTAATGCAAGACCTATTCTATTATCTTTCTAAGTTTATTAGAGCAATATTTAAAAATTGTCCTTATTTGTGGGCATTTGTCCCACTTCTGTGTATGGCTTTGTCCAGATTTCTTGCTCTGAGGTTGAGAGGTATGACACGTGTTAGGACCATCACAGTCAGCCAGAGACATTTCAAATTGTGACATACTTGTTGCACCCCACTCCACCATGTACTGACTCTGGATGTGTCCAAGCAAGACAAGGAGTAGTTATGCAGTGTAAATGTGCAGTGTGTCCCCCCCCCCATCCAAGGTAGACACAAGTACTACAGTGGGTTTTCATCTGTCCTTGATTTTGCAGAAAGGTCTTGTTTCTGTCATATTTTTGTACTGTTGATTTATGCTTATTACTCAAAGTGCCTGTTGCTCTGTGTTTAAGTAGCAATGCTTTAATGACCATAATGTAAGCTTGTCTGAGATCATAAGATGCAAGTAAGCTTTAATAAGCATACTGTTAAAGAATTGCCAACATTGAACGCATTTCTGTTGTTGCCATGCAGAGAATACTTGACTAGATAATGTATAAGCCTTGGGTATTAAAGGACAGGATTCCATTATTTTAAAAAGCTCATTACACTTGTTGGAGACTTCCAGTCATCTCTACAGACTTTACCCGTAAACTAAACAGAATGCCAATCATGTGTGGTCCATAACCTGTACAGTAATCCTTTAAGCAATCTATCTTGAGCTTGTTTCTTGTTTGCTTTTCATTTTTTACTTACATGTTTTCCCCATGAAACAAGTAGATTGTTGTCAGGCAGCAGGTCTTTTTTGGATAAGAATCATTTTTACAAGTGGGGGCATCACAGAGATTTCTACTTTCAGCATGTTACTTGGCACTTTAATAAAGCTGAATATAAATTATAATTAGAACTGCAGTGCAAGGAGAAGTGGTTTGAGTTGAGTGCTTCTGGTTTTGCTTGTACTTGATTTTGACTGGCATTCCAGTAATGTATTTAAAAAGTAATTTATTTTTTCATGCCTCACAACCTTTTGTTTCCATCTAGATATTAAGTAAGCTGTCATGCAGCCAAAGCATTGAAATATTTTTATTCTTCTACACTTATTTTTGTCTTGATTGGACTCTCATAATGATGGTTTGCCACCCAGGGCAATGTATTTAATTAAAGTTAGTTTTTGTGGTTTTGAGCATAGCTCCTCCCCTTTCTGGTTGACCACACCCCTTCCCCTTGACCCCACCCATTCAGCTGGCTCCTGCAGCCCCACTTTGATTTGAAGTCACCAGCCGCCACTGGTTGGCTGCATGCATGCTACTGTGGCACACTTACTGCCAGCTGGTGCATGCATTCTTGTTCATACCAGGATGCTATTTGAAATATTTAAGCTAGCCTCTGACTTTGTGCAAGGGGATACCTGTGCAGTGAATGGCCCCACACTATGCACCTAAGAATCAAAGCTTGCTGTCATACCTTCATCTTCCCTCTTCTTGTAAGGATCTTTAAGTTTGGGTCCTTAATAGAAAATGCAAATTCATGTTATCAGCTCTGCAAAATTAGGACCCTGAAAATACCATAGAAAAGGATTCAAGTCTCCTATTCAGTAACAGGACTGACATATACTGGTTTGTATTTTTATCTACAAACCTCAGTTTCTCAGCCACTGTATATCTTACAGACTAAAGCTGAATGAATTACCTTTATTCAGCCTTTAGTAATGCTGTTCTCCTACAGAGAAAAAGAACCTGCCTTAACAATATCCCACATTAGTTGCTTTTTTACATGCTTGGCATTCAACTTCTTAAGCTCATTCCATCACAGATAATCCTGTCGTTGTGGTTGAATTCAAGAAACTTGAAT
>NC_056738.1:56073808-56098808 GCF_019279795.1 Protopterus annectens | reverse complement strand
TTGGGCACAAGTTAAGGTTAGTATCCATTAGATGTCAACAACAGTTTCTTAACAGAAGATTAAAAAAAATCAATAGGATGTCAGTACAGGCTTTATAAATCGATAAGGAAAGAAAAGGAAGAAAAGTCATAGAGCTAAGGACAATATTAAACCAAATACAGACTTTCAGAGAATAGAAGAAAAGATAAGGACAGTGCCAAGAACAGGACGAAGATAGTTAAACAAGATGGGAATGATAGAAGGTAAAGATGGGAAGGACCTAGCAGATCAAAAGAAGTTATTGAGTGGCAGGAGTATATACAGAAAAATATATAGGACCTTAAAATAACTGACAAATACAATCACAGATTTAAAATATATACTAAACATCCCCAAGAGTAATAGCAAAGATCTGATAGAATTTCAGCTGAATTGTAAATCATGTAAATTGATGCTGTTACAGCATTGCTCATAATTTGCCATAAATTTTGGGAAACACAACAGTGACCACTGGATTAGAAAATGTCAATTTATATTCCAGTCCCAAAAAAGGCAGTGCCAAGGAATGTTCAAATTACCAAATAGCTCCCCTTGTTTTACATGTTGGCAGTGTAACTCTGAGGATCTTGCAAGTTCTAATCTGGAAGTATACAGATCAAGAATTTCCAGATATAGGTTCATAGGTTCATAGGTTGATACTAGGCTATCTTCCATAGGGCATTTATAAGCCTAGCCAGAGTGTGTTTGGTTTTCGCCACCCTTTTAGATTAGTTGACTGTGCCTCTGTATAGTAGGTCACAGAAGATAGCCCTTTTAAGGTTAGTTTACTGTGCCTCTGTCTAGTAGGGACACAGAAGAGATCCCAGGGGTAAACCTACGATCTCCCATCCACTCATCAAGATTTCTCTTGAAGGGGGTCATTGAGGGGCCCTGCCTAACATGGATTGGGATTTTGTTCCAGAGTGAGGGGAGCCTCTGGGATATGAATTTGTCCCTTCAGCATGTCCTATTTATTTCTGTGCTGAGGTTTAAGCCCCTGGAGTGTGCAGCTCTAAGCCAACCTTTTGGCTCTAAGCCAGCCTTTTCACATTGCATCAACATCCTGCAACTTCCTATCGGCAAGCAACCACAGAGCTTTCACTGAAACTAGGGCTGCTTGTATCCCCAGAATGACAGCTCTCCCTAATTAAGTCTAATGGTATACAATCTACCAGTATCTGGACTACCTGAAATAAATTAAATTATGGCCTGTAAATTGAAAGTACACTTTGTTTAATTAAACTATATTTCTAAACCCACTTACTATAATTTTTCAGTAACATCCCAATATCCATTTCCAGGTCACTTTACAAGACATTGGCAGTGGTAGACTTGGCATCCTTCAGAACCCCACAGGCCCATGCTAATGCATTGCCCATTAAATGTAAATATCCATTCACTGTAAATGGCAAGAAGCTATGTCTTAAAAAATCTACTTCTGGCATGCATATTCACCACAGTCCGTAAGTCTCTGTCTTTAATAATCATCTACTGTTGCAGCACTCCCAACACATAAGCACACACATACACACTAAAATCCCCAACGTTTAAAAAACGACATTGTACCCACTTGATTTGCCAGTATTGATGATCTGCTAAAGCTATGCTTGCTGTTGTCCAATCTACCACTGCTTAGAACTGACCAATGAAAAACCAGTACTAGGTGCTTTTTTGTTTGTCTGAAAAACAATACAACTTTATATGCTACAGTCCCACATAGTCAGTCCACTACTGACTCATTAACCCTAGGCTGCTGTCTCATTCTTACTCCCTGGAACTGCATTACATTGGATGACTACTTTTATTTCCTAAGCAAAAGAAACAAATTTGAAGATGAAGCAAAAATCCAGACATTCTTTGAAAATCCATACAGTTAAGAGGTATGAGTTCATGTTCAATACAACACTCTCCCTTGTCAGGAAAGCCGCAATTTAATGAAAGTGTACTTTTAATGTACAATATATTTGTGAGCTAACTTGTTTGTGTTCAGTAGGTAGACTGATCAGTTAGCCTCTTTGTGCATGCTTCTCTCTCTGTCATGCACACATATACACACATATACACACACAGACTCTTCTTCGACATTCACGCACACAATTCTGCTTTCATGCATGCACTCACTCCATACTTACCTATTAACACAGGTAATTGCTGTCCCTTTCAAAGGCAACAGCGGCAAATCCATACATGAGTCCCTTTTCAGTGAGAACACACACACACACACACACACACACACACACTGATTGTTCGGCGCAAAATAATGACATAAACACACTGACCCTTTTTTGGCTCAAAAACAAAACTAGAAGGGTGCTTTGGCACATGCGCACACCGACATTAGCGTTACAGGTCATGGGAGCAAAAAACACAAAACAAAAAAAAGTGTTTTGTGGCATGCGTACATCAATGTTGCAGTTAGAGGTTGAGGGCCACATGGAAGAGATCTGAGGGCCGCATGCGGCCCGCGGGCCGCAGGTTGGACACGTCTACTCTAAGGGATTTGGATTTCCTGAGGTGGAGCATGTCCATTAATTCTGGGTTGGACATGGTTTAAACGTCAGGCAGAGATCGCCTCTGAGTAGGCGGTAAGCAACTGAGTAGAGCTGGAGTTTCTTTACCCTAACTGCGTAGGGCATCTGTTTGAGTCTCTTGATCCTCTTGGTGAGGTACTTTTGGGGTCTTTCCAGCTGCTGCAGGTGTCGGGTAAGGTACATCCCAAATGAGACATTGTATTCAATTATGGGCCTGATGAGTGATAAGTAGAGGGGCACAATGACCTCTCTTGATCAAGATGTGAACCCTTTCATGATAAGGTGGGCTATATAGAAGGTCTTTCTAACCACTTTGGCAACGTGATTGTCAAAGGAGAGATTGCTATCTACTTGGTCCCCAAATCCCTAATTACTTCTTCCGTACTTAATGGATTACCACCTATGTGGTAATTTGTGGGCACTTTGTTTTTCCCAAAGGGGATGACTATGCACTTTTTGGAATTTAGCTTTAGGCTATGGCTCTGGCATCAGTTATCCATCTCTGTGAGACCCTTTTGGGGGATGCTTGTGTCAGTCGGCAAGTAGATTATGGCATCCTGTTTGCAGTCATCTGTGAACCTGGTCAGCCATTGTCCTCCCATGCTAGCCTGTACCTCAGAGAAATATATACCAAACAAGAGAGGTCCCAGGACTGAGCCTTGTGGGATGCCACTTGTAACTGGTTTAGAGTCTGACATGGCACCTGCAATTCTGACCATGTGGGTTCTATCCCTGAGCCAGTTTGCAACCCATCTTGTGACATAGGGGTTGATATTTAAGCTGGGGAGCTTATTTATGATACCTGAGTGGGGTATTGTGTTGAAGGCTTTTGTGAGGTCCAGGTAGGCTGTGTGGACTACCTTCCCTTTATCTATGGCCTTGGTGACTGTTTCAAAGAAGTTGATCAGGTTCAAGAGGCAAGATCTTCCCTTACCAAAGCTGAATTGGGTAGGATCCAGTGTTTGGAGGTTCCCAATGTCTTTGTTTATGAGTTCCATGATGATACGCTCCATAGCTTTGCAGACCAGGCTAGTCAGGCTTATAGGGGGATAGTTTCCGGGTTCCGTTGTGGCACCACCTTTGTGGAGAGGGACCACTGTTGCTGTATGCCATTCCTTGGGTAGATATCCTGTACTAAGGCTGAGAATGAACAGTGACTTTATGTGAGGGTTCAGTTCTTCTTGGAGCTCGTGTAAGCACAGCCCGGGACACCATCCGGTCCCATTGATGCTGTGTTTTTTGCTTTGGAGAGGGCAGCTTTCACGCATCTGTGATGTCAGGGAGGCTACACTCTGTTGGGATAGACATTTGCTCTTTGGGGGGGGGGGGAGGTTTGCACTGAACCTGTCTGCCAGGATGTTGGAAATGTCTGTGGGTTCAGTGTATTTTTTGTCACTTTGCACTAACTCAGAGCATATCTGGGAGTTGCCACCCAGGTTCCTGACATAACTAAAGAAGGCCTTGTGATTATCTTTATTGTCTTGTGCAATTTTTCTTTCGAAGCTGGCGTTAGATGATTTTATGAGGGATCGTAGTTTCTTGCTAGTACTGATCAGAGATGCCTTCCCTTTTTTGGATTTTGCTCTATCATGTAGTAGTTTCCACCTTCTGTTGTATAGCTTATTTATGGCTGGGGTCCACCAGACAGGTCTCCTGCCTTTGGAGGAGCGAGTCTTGGTTTTATTTGGGATAGCATGATCCATACTTTCCTGTAGGTGTCCACAGAATGCATTTGTAAAGGATTCTGCGGTTTGGGCCTTATTTTCCACTGGCCTGGGGGCTTTGAAGGATTCCACCTCAGTTTTGAGAAGTGTGAAGTTTGCTTTTGAGAAGTTCTTCACCATGGTTTCCTTGGCTGGGGATGGTGATGGGATATGGATGTCCAGTGAGATTAATTTATGGTCAGATCTTACCAATGAGGGGTATACCTCTGGTATGGAACATAGAGTCCCCATGTTGGTAATGATCAGGTCCAATATGTTTTCCCCTCTTGTAGGAGTGGTCTGCATATTCAAGTTAATTGTGGTGTGTATGTGTATATATATATATATATATATATATATATATATATATATATATATATACATATACATATACACATTTTAGAAGAGGTAGGGCCACCAGAAACCAATTTAACAACATACAATGAATACTATAAGAGACAAGAGAGTACCAAAAAAAAATGACTTTTGCATTATTGACTATTCTAATACCTTTGATTACATTTACCATACCCTGGTTGTCTACAGGATTTGTTTTAAATCTTATATGCAAAGATGTATTTGCAGAGGTGAATATATTTTGCTGCCAAGCAAACACAGCTTGCAACCTTCCAGCCACACACACACACACACACACACACACATATATATATATATATATATATATATATATATATATATATATATAGATATATGTATATATACACACACACACACACACACACACACACACACACACACACACACACACACACACACACACACACACACACACACACACATTCTTCATGCTCACTCTATATTGGTGCTAGTTCAGTGCTAGCTGGCTGAATTTGCACCAGTACAAGCCATCATGGACATGTAATGTAGTAATATTCTCTACTTCTGTGACATTAGCCATATAAAAAATCCAAGTAATCTGCAAATGAACAGTGATATATAGAAATAGTTAATAAACATAATGCAGTTTGGTCACTTCTTGAATTGAGTTGCTCATTGCTGTGTGCCATAATCATCAGCACTGATGTACATAACTACTTACAATGTACATCAGCACTGATATACATTGTGAGTATCTATGTTGTTCATGGAGTAATGTGCATTGTCCCCCCTGATGGATGTGTGTACATGTAGATGCTATAGTAA
Organism: Protopterus annectens; assembly: GCF_019279795.1. Lineage (NCBI taxonomy): Eukaryota > Metazoa > Chordata > Ceratodontiformes > Protopteridae > Protopterus > Protopterus annectens. Next base: position 56,093,392 of record NC_056738.1, on the reverse strand, counting down.
TATAGGGCTCACAGTGCCATTCTAAATTGCAGCCTCTCTATAACCCAATAACCCTTTGTGTGATATTTCTACAACAGTGTACATGATGTTGTCCTGCTCTGCACCTTCAGTATGTAACTGCCTCCCTAGTCAAAGTGCATCCTTTACTACTTGTGCTGTGAACCCTTTATCTTTTGAATACCCCCAAATCCCACTGAACATTATGACATAGACACCTAGACTGGGGCACTATGTATACTTTAAATGCTATCAGGTATGTGATTTGGCATAATGGTTAAAGTGTTCACCTCATAAATGCAAGGTACAAAGTTTTATTCTGATTTTGGATTATTGGCTAGGCTCAACCCTTCAGAGAAGTTAGCCTTGTATTCACCTGTGATGAATATAACCTGCCCCTCCCACCACTACAATTATATACGAGTGTACAGTGCCATCTTGATATGCACTTCCCCAGTGTAATGTATTCTATGTGTTGATCAGTGTACCAGAGAGATCAGAAATACATTGAGCCCTTACATAATCTGACATTTATTTCACATTAAGGTTCACTAATGCAGTACTGGTAGATGTGATTCTGTATCTGAATTGGACATCTGTCACTGTTATAGATGTGAATCTCATCTATAGTTCATTTTGCAGTAAGTTATGCAGCTCTGAATATTGCCCCTGCTTCTGAACTCTCCTATATATCAGAATTTCATTGGTGTAACTCTGTTTCATATTGAGGTCCTGACTTGCTGTGTACCAGACATCAGAAGTACCAGCTTTATTGAACAACAGACTTATGAGCACCAGAATTGCAGTGAGTACCAGTTCTCTGAATCTCTAAGTATTTTCTAGGGTATCTTTGCCTGGGAATCTTTGCCCTTTGCCCATTCTACAGGGGGAAACTCCCTATAATTATGACAGACTCTGAGGTTACTGCATCATAAGGAATGGGGTGCTGCAGCTGTGGAGTAATGGGCAGCCCACGGTACACCATGGCAGAACAGGAATTGTATGTTTGGTCTTCTGCTGACTCTGTAACTTCTGTTCCTTTCCCAGAACTGCACAGTGTACAGATGGAAAATGAGGGACTCATACTCAGAACTGCAGGAAGTAGCTCAGTAACAGCACATAACCTTAACCCACTGTACTAAACTGCAAGGCCAGAGAGTCATTAAAAACATAATATCAAGTTGAACAACTGAACGAAGAAGAGTTAGGATGACAATGCTGTGTATCTGAATTGGACATCTGTCACTGCTAAAGATGTGAATCCCATCTATAGGTCATTTTGCTGTAAGTTTCTGTTTGAAAATGATGCAGCTGAATGAGAATGGAGATAAACCCCATAAAACTAGTTAACAAGAGAGGATAAAGGAAGAAATAAAGGGATAGACATGACTGAAAGTTAAAGGTGAGAAGGTAAGGATCGGGGGCTAGCATCCTCTGATGTGGGGCTCTGTCTCAGACCCCCAATCTTTAAATATACTGCCTGCAAAGTTACACAAATGTTGAGACAGTATACTTAGTAGTGTAGTCTACACATTCAAGTTTCTTGAATTCAACCACAACGACAGGATTATCTGTGACGGAATGAGCTTAAGAAGTTGAATGCCAAGCATGTAAAAAAGCAACTGATGTGGTTATTGTTAAGGCAGGTTCTTTATCTCTGAAGGAGAACAGCATTACTAAAGGCTGACTAAAGGTTATTCATTCAGCTTTAGTCTGTAAGATATACAGTGGCTGAGAAACTGAGGTTTGTAGATAAAAATGCAAACCAGTATATGTCAGTCCTGTTACTGAATAGGAGACTTGAATCCTTTTCTATGGTATTTTCAGGGTCCTAATTTTGTAGAGCTGATAACATGAATTTGCATTTTCTATTAAGGATCCAAACTTAAAGATCCTTACAAGAAGAGGAAAGATGAAGGTATGACAGCAAGCTTTGATTCTTAGGTGCAGAGTGTAGGGCCATTCACTACACAGGTATCCCCTTGCACAAAGTCAGAGGCTAGCTTAAATATTTCAAATAGCATCCTGGTATGAACAAGAATGCATGCACCAGCTGGCAGTAAATGTGCCACAGTAGCATGCATGCAGCCAACTATTGCAATTCCTGCATGCTTTTTATCATCAAGTATGAGGAAAGGCAACATTAGGGGTGCATAGAAAAAGGCTTGAACCACCACAGGGTTAGAGCTGCTAGGTTCACTCTGTCCTGGCTCACCCAAAAAAAAAAACAAGAACTGCTATGAGGTAGACTGTAAATATCCCAGTTAGAGAAAAGATGCCACCATGCACTCCCACAAGCACACACGTACACACGTACACACACACACACACACACACACACACACACACACACACACACACACGGTAATGCTGAATTGGGAGGGTAAGTGTATTAGAGAAGAGCAGTAGCTGGAATGACTGAGGTGGGCTTGGTGCAAAGCAAACAGCATAGAGAAACAGCACGTAATTAAACAAAGTATGTTATACATACAAAGCAACACAGGCTGAAAACAAATAAGCTATTGGTTAGGTAAAATCAGCCATTCATCTACCAGTGAGGGAAATGAGAAATTAGGTGGGCCACGGTGGACATTATCTGTCATTTATATTCATGTTCCACTTTATTTTTCTCCCAGAAACTGCACCCATATCTCATAAATTCTCTAATCCTGCATTTAATTTGTATTTCTCATGCTTTAAGTTGCTTGTATTCAGCTTTAAGTTGAATTTATGTAGTTCTTGTTCTTAAACTATAGCTAGATCAGCCATAATCCTTTATTTATTTATTTATTTATTTGAATTTGAATTTGTTTACCAGTGTATTACACTGATCAGCTCTGACAAATTTCAGTCTCTGCTTGGGGTCAAAAACTGGCTAGACATACAAAATAGACAAGAACAGAACAACACATAAGTGACAGTAAAACAAAGATAGAGTAGTGGTTTGGATAAATATTAAATTAGATATATTAATTTTCAATATACGCAAAAGCTTCAAAACATTTGAGAAATTCTAGTAGAATAAATAACAGATGTAAAAGATCATAGTGGTTGAGTCTGTGTGGAGAAGAGTTAAAGTAGATTTAGATGATGTCACTCGAGGGGTAACAGGTATATTCTGCTTGTTTAACTAAATGTGACTGGACTAAGAGTTTTTCATTTCAGCTGAGAGGGACTCCCACAATTTGGGCCCAAGAACTGAGAATACATGTTCAGGGATATGTAGCTTAGGTTGTGGGAATTGTGTTTTAAGGCATGAATGGTTCAAGTTGGGCCAAGGGTACTAGCTGCTAGTACAAGGGTCTAGGGAACTACTAAAGGGGTGGTGAATACCGCACAACATGGCTGGGCTAATATATGCCTTTGTGCAGATAGCTCAGTACCAACCTATGAACCTATGAACCTATAAGTTACATAGGTTGTGTGTGGGGTTATGTCTTATTAGTTCTGAAGTGAAATATGGGAGAGTATGGTCATGCAGGAGTTTGAACAGTTGAGATCCTAGCAGCAGGTCTGCTCTTTGGTTAACTGGGGAGCCAGTTGTCTTTTTTTTAGTGCTATACTGTGGTATTCATTTCTTGGGGGGCATGTGTAATCTACATATTTTGTTTTCTAGTGTTTGAATAGTGATGATGTTTTTAGCGGAGAATACTATTATAAAAGGGAGGCTAAATTCAATTTGAATGAGTAGGATTATTTTCCCTATTAAAGACCTGGAAGACTGTGAGAGTAAACAGGATAGTTTTGTTCCCAGAAAAGCAAGGGATTCATTTTTTATGTGTATTATCAATACTCAGGTAGAGCTTGAGTGAAGGGTCTAACCAGAGACCAAGATACTTGAAAGAGAGACTTGCTCTAAAGGATGGTTGTTATGATCATAAATTGTTAGTCGCTGATGTCAGATTGTAGATCTTGTTGTAAGGTCATTAGGGAGTGGTTGAAGCAGTAGACGACCATGTCATCTGCTTAGAGAAGGAGAGGATGGTAGGGAAGATTGAGTGGCACTTAACTGATGTATACAGAGAATGGAAAATGTCGCACATCACCTAATCTAAAGATACAAGCAGGTGGGGTCATTCGTTTAAGAAGCTTTATTATATGAAAACACATCTGGATGGATAGCAGCTTCAATAACTATAAATTAACTAATACACAGACATGCTTGCACAATAACATCTTAACCCAAAATGGCACTCTGACCCTGCCCTTGCTCAGTAATCAATACATTAGTACATGCCCACAGGTGGTTTCTTAAAGAGATTTGTACACTGATCTATGTCCTCCTTTTAAAGAAAAGAAAGCAGCTAGGCATGCATCACTAAACACAATCAGAAAAATAAACACAATGCTCAGGTTGGTCATATTATCATGTCTATGTCACTGTATATCTGGAACATGGTCTCGACGCTTGACCAGATCTTGTGACATAACCATCAGAACTGGACTTAATAACAGGGACAGGCCTTGGTGAACAGCTCACCTCTGGATTCATCATAGTAATGGAAATTACTTCTGGAACTTCCTCAGGAACTGGAACACTGGACAACTCACTCTGAGATAAAGAGTCCCTCTCACAGGCTATATGCTGTGGTACAGGCTCAGACACAGGTATCAAATGCTTCTGATTCCGCCTGAATTCTGATCCTTGTGATTCCGCAATGTACAATCTTGGCTCTGGGCAGATGTTCTTCACAACTCCAATCCGATCATAACCTTTCGACGTTTGCATCCTTACCACTTCTCCCTCTCATAATGGATTGAGTGGTTTGCTGGTCTTATTGTAATAGGACTTCTGTGTTATGCATTTCAACAGATTGGTATTCACTGACCTGTTGTTCTTGACACATGGAAACAAGAATTGACTACTGATTGGCAATGTGGTTCTGGTTTGTCTAGACAGAAGTCTCTGAGCAGGTGAACCAAGATGTTTTTTCACAAGGAATATTTCTGAGATTCAAGAGATTCAGGAAAATGTCACTGTTTTCTCATTTTAACTTCTGTAGTAACTGCTTTGCACTTTGAAATGGAATGCACAGTTCTGCCAAACCATTTGACTGAGGATACTCTGGGCTGCTGTGTCATGAGTAGAGTCCCACTCTTCGGCAAATCATTTGAACTGTTGGCTTGTAAACTATGTGCCATTGTCAGAAATAACTTTGTGTGGGGTCATACATGGAAATCTGCACATCTGATTTGGCTGAAGCAGTTCTTTCTGTTGATGTGGCTTTGTACTATTACATACTTAACAAGATGAAAGTACTCTCTCAATATTTTGTAACATAGAAGATCAAAATACCAGTCCTCTTGCCTTTCTTTTGGTAGAGTTGGTTCCTGGGTGACCTCAGTGTAAGATAGTAATGTACTCTGGTTGCAAGGACTTTGGAACCTCATAATGATACCATTGTCAGATGAAATCTCATATCTGTATGAAAAATAAGCTTTCACTTCTGGGGGTAAACTAGATTGCTTTGTTGGCCATCCTTCTTTGAGAAAGTGGTTGAGCTTTTGTAAAACTGGATCTACAGCTGTGTGATCTCTTAGCTCATCAAGACAAGTGGAAGAAAACTTTCTCACTTCCATGACTTCAAAATCAAATTGCTCATTCTCTTGCTGTTCTGTGGTGTTTCTGGGTGATCTGGATAATTTACCATCAAGATAAAGAAGTTTGACTTTCTTATAGACAAGATTGAAATGGTGCTTTGGCAATCCCATCATCATGCTTTGCAGTCTGGCTGAAGATGAATACATAGGCTTTCTCAAAATAGTGTCTGGAGGTTGATGATCTGTTTCAATCTGGATAGGTTTGCCATAGACATAATCATAGAACTTGGGACATGCAAACACAATTGCCGAAAAGCTCTTTCTCTATCTAAGCATACTGCATTTCAGGTTGGGTGAGAGTTCTGAATGCATAAGCAACAGGATGACTCTCTTGTAAAATGACTGCTCCAAGACCAAATTTTGAAGCATCACATGAAAGAGTAACTGGCTTGTGGATGTCATAGTATCTGAGAGTAGGTGGACTGGTAATTCTCTGTTTCAGGACATCAAATGCTCTCTGGTGCTGTACTAACCAAGACCAAGATACATTTTTATGTGTTAGCTCTCTGAGTGGTGCTGATATTTGACTCAAGTCTGTAATGAACTTGCCTAGATAGTTAACCATGACAAGAAAATGTTGCAGGCTTGATCAATGTCTGGAGGTGGCATCTTGAAAATGGCTGTTTGCTTAGAAGGGACTGGTTGTAAGCCTGAACTAGTAAATAACTGGCCAATGAAAGTAACTTCTCATAGCCTGAATTTGCATTTCTGTGGATTGAGCTTAAGATTCACTTGACATGCCCTTTCCAGAACTTTTCTGAGGTTTCTGTCATGCTCAGCTTCACCATTACCTCCTACCAGTATGTTGTCTAATATAACAGCCCAAAGATACCCAGAAAAAAATTGCTCCATTACATGTTGCAAGACTTCACTTGCAAAATTTAGCCCAACTGGCATTCTTAAAAAATCTGTACCTTCCAAATGGAGTACTGAAAGTAGTGAGCACCGATGATTTCTTGTCAAGCTGAATTTTAAAAAATGAACTCTTTGCATCTAAGACAGAAAAAAACACTGGCATTTGGCATCAAGGGTATGACTTCTTCAACTCTGTGCATTGGATGATGAGGTCTTTTCAGTGACTTGTTGAAATATAGTGGGTCAATTCATATTCTGATGTCATCTGAGCTTTTCTTATGAGTTACCACCATGGAAGATACCTACTCAGTTAGTTCACTAACTGGACAAATATCACCTTGTTTCACCATTCTGTCTAGTTCAGCTTTGACTCTGGTCTGCAAACTTATCGGAACTTTACATGCTGGCCTGATAACTGGACTGACATCTGGGTCTAACTTCATGGAGTACATAACTGAAAGCTTGTCTAGTTTGTCTTCAAATAGATCAGCATAGGTAGAAAAATAGACTGGGCAAAATTAGAGTAGTGGTCTTTTAAGCTAACATGGTGAACTTCCTTATTAAATGAAAGCAGTCCCATTTTTAAAATGTCTCTGAGGCCTAACAATGAGTGAACGTGCCTCTTGACCACATAAAATAATAAGTTGCAACTTCTACCTGCAGAGTAACATGAAAGCACTAATGAGCCTTCGGTTTGAATTTCTTCACCATCATATGCAACAAGCTTCATACACTTTGTTAAATCAAGCCTTTCACCAGCACTTACTTTAGCAAATGCTTCTGCAGACATAACATTGCACTTTGAGCCAGTATCATCTTTGAGCTCTATGGGTTTGCCATTTATCAGAACAGTGCAAAATACTTCATTTTTGGCCCATAAATCAACTGCATTGACTGTTTCATTAAGCATTGACACATCATCAACATAAAAAGAATGAGGCTCTGGGTCATGACTTTCTAATTGATCAACTTGTGTCTTAAAAATGTTCCTTTTTAATAATAGAATGTGTGGCATTTGATTTACAAAATCTTTTGAAATGGTTCATGCTGACTAAAAGCTATGCATTTTCTCTTTTAGATTCATGACTGTTACCACAGTAACAACAGTTGGCAATGAAACTAGGCTGGGGCCCATGCTTTGAGTTTGCTGACTCACTGTTATGCTTCACTGAGGCTGTGCAAACTCTGGAACTTGCTAGAAAGCTCTGATGTTTACCAGTGGGTATGGCAGAGACTACAGTTGCTGCCATGTGCCTGTTTCTTTTAATGACATGTTGCATACAGTCACCATGAGCTTTGCTGCCATAACTTCTAAGGCTATTCTCATTTGTAAGCATATTTGTGTGCTCTTCTGTGAGCTCATATATCTGGCAAATCTCAATGGCCTTATTCAAAGTTAAATCACTGTCATGAAGTAAAATCTTTCTCACAGCATCATCTTTAATACCACACACATCTGTTATGTATTAACTCATTTCTTAAATCACCAAATCTGCATGTTTTAGTTTTATTTCTCAAGTCAGTTATATATGCTGCAAAGGTTTCACCAGGCTTTTGATCCCTTGTGTAAAATTAGTGCCTTTCTATTGTAATGGTGGCCTGCGGGTTATGCATTTCTCTAAATTTACATTTCAAGCATTCAGTGTCCTCCCTTGACTCAGCCTGTAAAACAATATGATGGTCTTCCCTATCTCCAGCATAAAGAGCAGGTGCATACACAAATAAATGTTTCCTTTCTATGGCTTCTGATACAGCTAAATTAAGTAGAATAAATGCCTTTGCATGATCATCTTTATCAGGAAATGTAGCCTGTGTGAAAATGTCGTGCTCTTGCTCAAACACTCTCCAGTTTTCAGCAATACTATTGTCAGCCACTAGTGGTGATGGTTTTTGAAATCCATCTGCCATGCCAATAAATTATAGCAAAACACAATGCAACTCAAGTGTACTTGTAATTATATGAACATGTACACACAGCCAGTACTTGTAACAACACTCAAATGCACAGTAAACGCATTGAAATACTGTACTTTGTGAAATATTCTTGGAAATAGCTGTAGGTAGGAAAAAACTGTTGCAGAAAAGAGGAAAATCCCAGGATGCAAAAAACTCCCTTACCAGCCTCAGCAAGAAACTGAGATCCCTCATAAAATCCTCCAAAGCTAGTTACGAAAATAAAATTGCCAAAGATTCCAAAGACACCCACAAGGCATTCTATAACTATGTCAAGAATCTAAATGGCAATACAACAGAATGGCATTAAATATAACGATCCCAAAGATATTGTCAATATCCTGGCAGATCGATTCAGTGCCAACTTCACCCCCCTCTCACCCCCTAAATGGCCCATCTCAATACTGCAAGATTGCCAAAATCTGGTAATAATGGCCACACAGGTAAAAAATGCACTCTCCAAAGCTAAGAATACAGGGACCAGATGACATCCTGGGCTGTGTACTACATGAACTACAAAATGAACTGGCACCTTACCTAAGTGTCATGTTTAATCATACCCTCACCTCAGGCTTCGTGCCCATTCAGTGGCGCACAGCTACAGTTATCCCACTCCAGAAGGGGGGGATCCACCTCATCCCAGGAACTACTTCCCCATCAGTCTGATGAGCCTGATCTGTAAGGCCATGGAACGTATTATCATGGAACTTATCAACAAAGACATTAGCAACCTTAAAACATTGGACCCCACCCAGTTTGGGTTCATGAAGGGCTGATATTGTCTCCTGAACCTTATTGACTTCTTTGAATCAGTCTCCAGAGCCATGAAGAGGGTAAGGCAGTCCATGCAGCCTATCTGGACCTTACCAAAGCCATTGACACCATCCCCCACTCTGGAATCATAGATAAACTTACTAAGCTGGGCATTAATTCCTACAACACTCGATGGGTTGCCAACTGGCTTACTGACAGAACCCACAATGTAAAAGTAGCCAACTCAAAATCCAGCTCCAGACAAGTGACAAGTGGAGTACCTCAGGGTTCAGTCCTGGGACCTCTCTTGTTTGGCATCTACTTCTCTAAAGTACAGACCAACACTAAGAGACTCTGGCTAACAAAGTTTGCAGATGACTGCTAACTGGGAGCCATTATTGAATCCCCAAATGATGTGGATACTCTACAAAAGGGCCTTACAGAAACAGATGCTTGGTGCCAGAGCTATGAGCTCAAGCTCAATGTCAAGAAATGTATAGTTATCCCCTTTGGGAAAAAACATGTACCCGTGAATTACCACATAGGTGGCAGTACACTAAAGTGTGATAAGAGACTTAGGGACACAGGTGGACAGTGGTCTCACCTTCAATATCCATATCGCCACAACAATCAGGAAATCCTTCTATGTGGCTCACCTCATCACTAAGGGCTTTTCATCCAGAAAAAAAGAGGTCATTGTCCCACTGTACTAATCCCTCATTAGGCACATTATAGAATACAACGCCCCATTTGGTATGTACCTCTCAAGACATCTGCAACAACTGGAAAGGCTGCAGAAATACCTCACTAAAAGAATCACAGGCCTAAAGCAGATGCCCTATGCTAACTGCTTTAAAAAACTCCATCTATACTCTGTCACATATCGTCTACTCCGAGGCGATCTCTGCTTAACATACAAGGCCATGTAAAACCCAGAGCTGTTGGTCATGCTACACTTAAAGAAATCCCAATCCCTCAGAGCCACATGCTCCAGGGATCTAAATCTTGTCATCACAGTAAACAAAACATGCTGGAGGGATAGGTTCCTGACCTAGAGACTCCCCAGACTCTGGAATAGACTGCCCATACATGTCAAGCAGAGTGCCTCTTTGGCACTCTTCAAAAGGAACCTTGATGATCGGATGGGAGAAAGGAAATTCACCCCAGGGATCACGTCAGTCACCCTGCTAGACAGAGGTCCAGGGAAGTAAATAGTGTGGTAAGAAATAGCCAGGGAATTGTTATGGCTTGGATTGTATAGGCCCTAGGGCCAATAGCCTAGTACCAACCTATGAACCTATGAACCTATGAATCTATTTGCAAAATAACTTTACTGTAACACTGCACAAACATGCGAACACTTTATACACTTCTGATAACTTGGATACCCTCAGCTAATATGAAAAAGTACATGCTTAGCAAAATTCAGTCTCTATGCTTTGTTTCATATTTAGCAAATAAGAAATAATTTAAAAAAGTTTTAACATTAGAAATTCATACCTGACCTGTTTTTTGCATATTATGCATGCAGCAAGGATGGTCCACTTTTGCACATACCACTCAAAGTCAAAGAAGAGAAACTGGAGTTCTTTCTGGCCATTAGATATGCCACTTCTGATACCATGTCACTCATCCCCTAATCCAAGGATGACAAGGAGTTGGGGTAGTTTGTTTAAGAAGCTTTATTACATGGAAACACATCAGGATGGATAGCAGCTTCAATAACTATAAACAAACTGATTAACAGACATGCTTACACTACAACATCTTAACACAAAATGGCACTCTGTCCTTGCACATGCTCAGTAATCAATGCATTAGTACATGCTCACAGGAGGTTTCTTAAAGAGATGTGTACACTGATCTACAGAAGGGAAGCAAAAATACATTATTCAGGTACATCTAAGTCAGTGGAGAACAGAGAGAGGTATATGAGTTAAATTTCTTTGAAAAATGACAGTTACTCAGATAACTTTGGAATCATCAGATGGCATTAGGGCTAATCCTTATTTCTGAAAGGTACATTATAAGAGAGAGATGATTGACTAAGTCAAAGGATCTGATGAAGTTCATAAAAATTGTACCAGAGATCATGCCTTTGTCTCATGACATGAGAATTTCATTAGTCATCGATCACAGACCACGTAGGTGGCTGTGCTCCTCCCTGACCATAATTTCATAGATTCACAGGTGATTACATTGCTAACAACCTTCAGACACCTTTTTAAGACTAGGCTTGCTTCACACATGTATTTGGCAGGTTGATACCTCAAGTTGTTTTATGGAGCTGTATGTATTTTTGGGCACAAGTGGTTCCATCTGTAGAAATACCAGGTGCAGAAGCTTCTGTGATTTGTTGGAAAGGAATAGTGTGCCTTCCTTATGCAAATCATCAAAGGCCATGTATTGTGGAAGTACCAGGATCCCTGCAGATCCAGTGATTTAGTTCTGCAACATGCCAAAAAGTGGTGTGATACTTACCCATGTGAATAATCAGGAAGAGATACAGCCTAGCTGTTTTAAATACTATCCTAGAAAATGGTTTATTGATCTGATATAGTGTCATTCTGTGTGCATCATCCACAAACTCCATTTTGTGACTGATCAGCATGGGGAAAATGAGATCACTTTTGGATCCATTTGAGACATTGGACCCAAGATGCAAATGAAGCAATATGTGCGGCCATGAATTGTACTAGAAACATCTGTTGTCACAGTCGGATTGTGCTGGCCACTTCTTCAAATACTATCATGTGTTTCTAAAGGAGAATTGTGAATTAAGATGTATTCAGGTTTCTTTAGTGTATTTATCATTTGTTAACTCATGAAGTTGCTTGGTAAATGGACACTTTTCAGCAAGCACATGAGCCACAAGGACAATGGTGAATATTCTATACAATGAAAAATTTAGTGTAGCAACTCAACTATCATATTTCTAAGCAGTAGGAAGAAAACAAAGTATCTACAGGAAAACCATACAGACATGGAGAGAACATTCCAGCTCTAGTCAGACAGTAAACAAAAGTCAGGATTGAATTCTGATCCCTGGAACTGTGAGACACAAAATCTGATCACTGAGCAACCATGGAAAACACTAGAAAAATAATACTTTGCACTTTCAAAAAGCCATAAATTAATCTTTGCAGAAATTAAATTACATTAGAGCAAAACTGCAGCCTCTGACTCATGAACCTTTTCCTGAAAGCATGACCCGAGCTGAAAGGCATCTTTGAAGTGGACAAATGTACAGCAAGTAAGTACTGGAAGCAGGGTTCTGGTCTTGTTTAACATGAATCTACACTTCTGTCTCTGTTATCTACAGCTTTAAAGAAGTTCCTTCACAGCAAGTGCATGCTGATAATGTTCTCTTGTGAGGGAAGCAGAACACTGTACATGATAAGAACAAATTTGAAGAAGTGGGAATAATAAACACACTCATCACTTGCATGATGTGTGATCATTATCAAGTCTCTAGAAATAGTGCAACATTTTTTAGATATGAATAGTAAAATAACTATTAACGCACCCATCAAATGAAGTAGCCTTGGTCACTTCTGTTCATGCATCCTATGAGGAAGGGGAGTATGATTTTTATACTTGTAGGAATCACACTGGCAGGACAGCTGTGTTAACATGAGACAATAATGTTGTCAGCTGTTCCTTCCATGCATTTACTTCTGACACAATTATCCTGCAAAAAAATTATAAAAATATAAAAATAACGAAAAAAGTGCGACAAAAATTTAATAGTGAACTACAGACAAATAAGCATTTCACAAATGAACAAATCAGATAGACATGTTGCAATCCAAGAGGACATTTTGGATCATTGTTTAGATCTAATTAGGGAGTGGCATTGTCTACAGCTATAAAGCTTAGATGCCTTGGTTCAGTTCAGGGTTTGCAGACAGTAATGAATACCATCCAAAATGGTGTATAATGCATTAAAAATGCTACGAAATAGCTAACAAATAATCTAAAATACAAATATGGAATGCTGTTGTTTAATCACAGCATAATCACAGCATAAGACAGACCGGTTTCGGCTGGCAAAGCACAGCCTTCTTCAGTGTACAAAAAATCATAAAAAGCACAGCTGTTTATAACTAGCATGCAAGCAGTCTATTGGTCAAAACTTAAAGGTGTTCATTGAGCACAGGTGGGAATAACCCACCCAGTCTGATGATCCATTTCTTTTCCTTAACATTTAGTACAGAGTGCCATCCTGTTTTGTTTGTACGATTTCCATGTATTATATCAATAGTAGTGAACATAAACTTGGCTGTGGGCTGTACCAGTTGATGCTTATAAAGAGCATTGTGTATTCTTTTTTGTTTAATGTTACTAATATGTTCAGACATACGTATTCTGAGGGGTCGTGATGTCTGACCCACATAGAAAGAGCCACAATTACAAGTGGCCAAATAGATAATCCAATCACTTGAACAGTTTGAAAAAAAGTTCAAGTCAAATACTCTGGGACAATTACGGCTGGAAAATTGTTCAGATTTTTGAATGTATTGGCAATTGGTACAATGACCACAAGGAAAACAACCATATAACGGTTCACAAGATAATGTAGTTTGTACTAATTCATTAGTCCCAGTATCTCTGTTTGTAATGATTGAAAAAAGAATTTAAATTTTTTCCTTTCCTGTATGAAAACAAACAATTGTCAGGAATAATATTAGTAATATCAGAATCACATTGAAGTATATTCCAGTGTCTACGTACACTTTGGATAAGACGGTTGGAATTCCTGGCATAGGTGGTGGTGAACCTGATAGGTTGTGAATGGGTATTGGTGTATGTCCTATATGTAAGAAGGTCTGATCTCTCCATAAAACTAACCTGGTGACTGGCTGATGAAATATCACCAGTCTTATAACCACGAAGTTTAAATCTGGTAGTGAAATCTGTTTTGTGCCTGCAAAAGGTAATATCATCTGAACAAATACATTTTACACGTATAAATTGTGACTTTGGAATGTTTCGTGCTATGTGAGGTGGATGGTAACTTGAAGCATGTAAAATGGAATTGTATTCAGGGAATTTCCTGTACACTTCAGTACATAAAGTGTGATCAGATGACCTCGTGATTAGAACATCCAAAAATGTAATAGTGTTCAGATCATAATTTGCAGTAAATTTTAATCCCCATACATTGTTGTTCAAATAAGTAACAAATTCCAATAAGGATAGCTCATCCCCCTTCCAAACTAGCCAAACGTCATCCAGGTAACGTCTCCATATATCGATCTGAGCTAGAAAAATATTGCTCTCCTTGTCATATATAATGCATTTCTCAACATAAGCCATAAAGAGATCAGCATATATGGGGGCGAAGGAGGCCCCCATTGCAGTCCCTTTAGTTTGCAAGAAACATTGCTCTTTGTAATAGAAGACATTACTGGTGAGTATGTGTTGTGCTAGACCAACCAAGAAGGCATTGAAGTCCAAACTGTATAAGTTGGAAACTTCCAGCCAATAGGCTAACGCATCTAACCCCTCTTGGTGTGGAATGTTTGTATATAAGGCACTCACGTCCAATGTACATAAGAGCCAATCAGGCTCCAATTGTGTGTCCGAGATGATCTGCAAAAAATTTGTTGTGTCCTGTAGGCGTGATCGTATAAGAGGTAACAAAGGTTTGAGATGATTGGTTAGAAATAATGAGAGGGGCTCTGTAATGTATCCCCTACCAGATACAATCGGTCTACCTGGTGGATGTAAAAGGTCCTTGTGAATTTTTGGTAAAAAATAGATGTACTGGGTGACCGAATCTTTGACCAGAAGTTGGTTCATAGTATCACTGGTTATGATGGCATCCTCCTTGGCTTGTATAAGAAACCCTTTGATCTGATTGCTAAACAAGGAGGTTGGATCTACAGACATTCGAGAGTAGTATCTTTCATCCAGAAGTTGACGTTTAGCCTCATTATCATAATCTACCCAATCAAGGACAACAACAGCACCACCTTTGTCTGCTGAGATAATGACAATATCTCTATTGTTTTGAAGTTCCAGAATAGCTTGCTTTTCCATAAAGGATAAATTATTATGTTTTAATGGAATATCTGAACCAAAAAAATGTAGATCCTTGAGAATGCTATTCTGGAACTGATGAACTACCGGATGCATAGGTGGAGAAAAATTAGACTTGTGATATGTAAACTTGTCATGATCAAAAGTGGAATCAGATTCACCAAAAAACAGTTTTAAATTCAAAAGTCGACAAAAACTGAATACATCCTGTGCCAATAACTCTTCAGAAACAGTGAAACCAGGTATGAATGTTAACCCTTTATTTAGAATATTAATCTGTGTTGGAGATAATTCAAATTTCGACAAATTTAGAACATTGTGATATACTGTATTATTCATTTCGCCAAAGCCATGTCCAGTAATCCCTGAATGTTTTCCACTTCTATGGTGTTTGCGCCCACCCCACTTATATTTAGGCCTAAAGGGATAGGCCCTGGAGCTCTTTTTGGGGATAGTGACCCTAAGACTGCTGGGGATTCATTATCAGTGCACGAGGATGTATCCTCAAAAGAAGAGACAGTGTCAGTATTATGTTTCCTGAGGATCGATCTAGGTCGTTTCCTCTTGTTTGTAGGTTTATAGGTAGTGGTGGTAAACCTAACATGTTTAGTATTAGATAAGAATGGAGTTCCCCTTTTGTAGTCCTCCTGGTCCCTAGCAAATTTCTTAATTTTTCTGGATTTTAGTTCAGAATCAAGCTTATGTAAATCCGAGGCCACATTATTCAAAAGTTTCTTATATAATGGTTCCTGCTCATAAGCCTTAAGTTTGTCAACTATAACATTGATCTGATCCAACTCCTTATCAATGGCCCGATTGTGAAAATTATGTAATTCAATAACAAAAGCCATAGTCGCTTCTTGTTGAATCTTTGACCATTTCTGGTCCAGTTCCTCGTCGGCATTCGTCACATGGGGAGTAATGCGTATACGCAAACCCCTAGGAGTGATTCCTGCAATCTGATAAGCTTTAAATAGTTTGCTGTGCCAGATATTAGATCGTAATGATCTTAAATGTTTATTTAAATCATCAAAAAGCATACTACAATTGGATTCCGGACGAATAGAATTAAGCTTATCAGTGCTGTCCTGGTTGGAAGGACCGAGTCCAAAGGCCCCAAGGTCCTCTCTATCAGCAGCCAAACCAAGAATAAAACTGGAAAGATCCATCTTGGAATGAAAAAAGGATAATTACTATCCCTGAAAAGTACCAGAATTAAAAAAGGCTGACAATAATAGTCACAACCACCAACCACCAAAACTACGTCAGTCCAAAAGTATATGTAAATTCAAATGGGAAGTTGGACAATAACAGCAATCCAATATATGTCTCAAAGCTGCGTCCAAAAACCAAAAACTTGTGATTTCAGGAATCCAAAAAGTGTATCCAAATATTAATATATAATGTGAGGAAAATCGAGAGGAACAAACAGGACAACTGTAGACCAACAATAATGGTATAGACAAAAAAGCCTAGGCAGGTCCTAAATGTTAAATATTAATAGGCATAACATAGGTACTTGATTGTGAACCAAACAAAAAAATTATTGAAGATGACAAAAAAAAATTGTCAAAATGTTATGATATATTAATGTCAATTATTATTGAAAGGGATCCAAAAAGAGACTGCAATATAAGGCAATCCAACAAACTCAACCTGATATCCAAATGAAAAAAAGGAATTTAAAGACCATAAACAGCTAAAAAAACTGTTATTGTTTGGTGTCCATTAACTGATAGGCTGAAGAAAAGGACATATGTACATAATAATGAATGCACTGAAAAATGAAAAAGGGGGAAGCTTCTAGATATACAGTAATAAATACAAATGGTACTAACAAAGGCCAGTATATAGATTTATAGGCCAATTATACTTGGGTAAAATAAACCATAAAGGTATAGAGGGATAATATTTTACAAGATAAAGGAAGTGAGTAAACAACCCACTAGACCCAACCTGATACCTGAAGGGAAAAAAATAATAAGCTAAAACAGCTAATATGCTGTTTTGGTATGATACCTATAAGCTAATAAACTGGAGAAATAATTATATGTACAAAATGAGATCCATTTGAAGGCAAAAAAAGCCCATATAAATATACCACAGTAAGTACAAATA
The DNA here is from genome assembly GCF_019279795.1 of Protopterus annectens. Taxonomy (NCBI): domain Eukaryota; kingdom Metazoa; phylum Chordata; order Ceratodontiformes; family Protopteridae; genus Protopterus; species Protopterus annectens. The sequence goes on along the minus strand of NC_056738.1, from coordinate 56,076,070 downwards.
TGATGTTCAATAACCAGTGTGTAAACTCCAATGGCACAATGAACCAAAAAATGTAAAAGAAATAAAGTGTTGGCATAAGGTATACAATAGCTAGTCAGACTGAGTATGTTAGATGTGATCTGTGGCCAACAATAATCACATATTGCAATAGAGCAGGAACCTCATTACCAAATAGATAATAAAAATGGAAAAGCACAATATTTGTTAACAAGATATATGTGCAAACATAAGATATGGATCATATATCTAAAATAGAATAGTAATCAAAACTGTATACAAGACCCATATGTGTATTGGTCGTTTCAAATTATGTTGCCAATACAAGGTCTAAAGACAGCCAAAGTACGAAGTATACATATGAATCCAAAATATCCAAGTATATATTAATCCATATAAAAAATGGTTCCTGACTAGCCTCATAAATGATGGACTGGCAATAAGCTCAATAACAAGTGTACAGACACATATAATGTAACCTGTAAATATCCATACAATGTCCCAAACATTAGTAATCCAATGGAAGAAGTCTCTGTTAATTAGTCCAATATATAAGTCCCATGTAGATCAGATGCAAAAGATTGACCAAAAATAAATGTTACAGTCCAAAAAATGTTATATAAGTATAATAATCCAGCACATACGATGGTTGTGCCCACATGTAAAAAACACAAAAGCCAAACACGACCAGTCCGTATACACAAAATACTAGTTGTACCCTGGATGGATTACAAGCCTCCAATATGAAGAATTAGGCAGGTTTCGAATGTTGTAGAGTAAAAAATGGCTTGTATTCAAGCCAAAATATGTAAACATCCGACCCTGTTAGTGATTACGCATATAGAAAAATATATATGCAATAGCAACAAAGTCATGACGAAAAAGTATTGCATAGGAGCGAACTGATCACAAAAAAGAGTATCAGGGTACAGATAGATGAAAATCAAACCTGCCGTTACAGAATAATTTAAGTCCACAAGCCGCTGTTTCAGAAGAATGAAATTGTGGTCGTGGAAATGGCCTTCAAGCATCGTAAATCCAATAAGGTATAAAAGTCAATAAAGAAAACGCTGTAAGGAATCCTAAACCCAAACGAGGATGGCGAGTGTAAGACGGATCATGTACCACACCCTTCAAAAACTGTGAGCATGAAAAATATTTAGCAAATCCAAGGCAATAGCTTGAAAAAGTAACACGCTACACTGGAATCCATGCAGCAGTCTCAAAGTCAACGGCCCCAGCAGGATGTGGAGAGGAAGTGCAGCACAATCAACGAACCTCCTGCACGTGGGCAATTGCACGGCTCCGGAAACCAATATCAGGAAAACAAAAGAGAGAGCCAGCAAACAGTGACTGGAGAGATAAAATATTTGTATTATATAAGCATAATCACAGCATAATCACAGCATAAGACAGACCGGTTTTGGCTGGCAAAGCACAGCCTTCTTCAGTGTACAAAAAAATCACAAAAAGCACAGCTGTTTATAACTAGCATGCAAGCAGTCTATTGGTCAAAACTTAAAGGTGTTCATTGAGCCCAGGTGGGAATAACCCACCCAGTCTGATGATCCATTTCTTTTCCTTAACATTTAGTATAGAGTGCCATCCTGTTTTGTTTGTACGATTTCCATGTATTATATCAATAATAGTGAACATAAACTTGGCTGTGGGGTGTACAAGTTGATGCTTATAAAGAGCATTGTGTATTCTTTTTTGTTTAATGTTGCTAATATGTTCAGAAATACGTATTCTGAGGGGTCGTGATGTCTGACCCACATAGAAAGAGCCACAATTACAAGTGGCCAAATAGATAATCCAATCACTTGAACAGTTTGAAAAAAAGTTCAAGTCAAATACTCTGGGACAATTACGGCTGGAAAATTGTTTAGATTTTTGAATGTATTGGCAATTGGTACAATGACCACAAGGAAAACAACCATATAACGGTTCACCAGATAATGTAGTTTGTACTAATTCATTAGTCCCAGTATCTCTGTGTTTGTAATGATTGAAAAAAGAATTTAAATTTTTTCCTTTCCTGTATGAAAACAAACAATTGTCAGGAATAATATTAGTAAGATCAGAATCACATTGAAGTATATTCCAGTGTCTACGTACACTTTGGATAAGACGGTTGGAAATCCTGGCATAGGTGGTGGTGAACCTGATAGGTTGTGAATGGGTATTGGTGCATGTCCTATATGTAAGAAGGTCTGATCTCTCCATAAAACTAACCTTTTTTGGTGAAAAATTGGGGCTTTTATT
>NC_056738.1:56036718-56073308 GCF_019279795.1 Protopterus annectens | reverse complement strand
AGCACATGCACAGCATGCATTATGTGTAGGTATGTTACATGTGTACATGGCCTACACCTTACATATGATGTGCACATTTTATTTGCAACAATAAATGTAGAACACACTCACCAGCATGAGTCTGCTGCCTTGCTGTCACACCAGAGGGACCTACAAGGATATGAGATAGTTTGTCAGTGGCAACAACTGTGGCATTGCTACTGTGGGTTTGCAATATTACAGTAGTACAAGTGTTTACATTCACAGGCCTGCAGATTATGTTCAAAATGATCAGTATTGCACAACACCAGGCTCCACATCTTCTAACTAAACAGTACACATCTCACATATGCATGATCTACCAATAGAGGTAACAGTAGTCTACAGATATGCCATGTTACATGCACGCTTCGTGTGAACTTACTGGGTGGCTCCAACCTCCATGACGATACACGTCTGCTGCTGTTGGTGTTGGCCAGGAGCCACCAGGCTCAGGAGCAGCTCCTCCACTCTGGTGAGGGGGGAGGATGGATGGCTACCCCACCACCTGTAGCAAGCTGTTATCTATGGACTTCATATGCACACTGCCGGACATGTCTAAGTAAATCACTGCAGGGATGGCGTACCTGCTCATATGTCTGGTTATGCACGCCTATGTCATTTACCCTACGGACAACATCTTGCCACAATGCAGTCCGCTCATGCTGGTCCTGACTGTTTCTTGAGAATAGCACTCTGTAGTGCTGGATCAGACTGCTTGTAATGATGTCGTCCTCAGCACTACTATAGCTTGGGTTGCGAGAGTGGGCCATGATCCCTGGAAGACAATGAAACAATATGTCTGAGCAAGTCATATGGCACACTTAACATTATACAGTACAGATATCACTGAACTGCCATATATAGCAACCTATTAGCTGTCAGAGGATAAACACTTTCAGTACTACATATCAGTACTCACCCCACAATTGCCTGACAGTGCCTGGCACACTCTGTATATTACACCATGTTCTGCACAGCAACAAAGTGAAATCACTATGTAAGACTATACAACAGTACATGGCACACTGTATGTGACACAATGGACCACCTAGCTACAGAAGGTATAGATCAAGCTAATGCATAACATAATATGTCCCCCATCGCAATGACTGTATAGTCCAGTTACAGTATTACCATTATACCACACTACTTGTTGATGGCAAACCCCTGCCTAATATATGTGCACATTCGTGAATATGGGTGGCATACTGATGTACTAGACTATACATGTTGCTAGATACGCACTTATATCCTGTAACACACATATGACAGAGGGCATGTTACAGGCATACCCACACACACACATCAGACATACTTGCAAGACACAAAAGTATAGCAACCCAGATTAGAATTACAAGTGTACCATACAGTACTGTGTGTCAGTAGTTTCAAAACCTTAAGCCTGAGGTATGTAATCTGTGAGGACTACAGGGAACACACAAAACAGTGGTTCCAAGCAATGTGGACATACACCATACTGTGCTGTTTAGGCCTACAGCTTCAGGTAGTACTACTGTTCATACAGGAGTTGGATTCACCAGCAGTACCAATCAATAGGCATACATGTACTGCTTTAGCCTCCAATGACACACCTCAGTCAACACCAAGGGACTATGTCAGACCATATGCCATACTTCTTTTTCTGCCTAGCAATAGCATACACATATTTTGCTGGGATCAAAGCTAGGACACAAAATACCATGTCAGAAAAAGTTTCCCACTAGGCGATCCCACATATACACAACTTTGACACATTCACCAACACATTGACCATCACACTCACTCAACCTCACATAGCATGTATTGCAACAAGTACATGTGGGTGTGTATAGGTTCATAGGTAGGTACTAGGCTATTGGTCCTAGGGCCTTTATAAGCCTAGCCAAATGTTACCCTGGCCTTTGCCACCCAAGGAAATTAATTTCCTGTGCCCCTGTCAAGCATAGCCACATAGGTGACCCCAGGGGTGTATTACCTATCTCCCATCCAATCATCAAGATTATTCATGAAGAGTGCTACTGAGGAGCTTTGTTTGCTATAGATAGATAGTTTGTTCCAGAGTATGGGAAGTCTCTGAGATAGGAATCTATCCCTCCAGCATGTTCTGTTTATTGTGGTGACAAGGTTTAGGTCCCTAGAGCGTGTAGCTCGGAGGGGATTGGGATTTTTTTACGTGGAGCATGTCCTACAGCTCTGAGTTTGACATAGCTTTGTATGTTAGGCAGAGATCACCTCTGGGTAGGCGATAGAGTAAAGCATTTTGTGAGATGGTCTTCATAGGGCATCTGTTTGAGGCTGGTAATCCTCTTTGTGAGGTATGTCTGTGGCCTTTCCAGTTGTTGCAGATGTCTTGTGAGGTACATACCAAAAGGGGCATTGTACTCTATAATGGGTCTTATGAGTGATGAGTAAAGGTGAACAATGATCTTTTTTTCCCTGTATGAGAAGCCTTTTGTGATGAGATGTGCCACATAGAAGGGTTTCTTGACTAGTGTGGCACTGTGATCATCAAAGGGGAGACTACTGTACACCTGTGTCCCAGGGTCTCTTATCACACTTTTGGTGTTAAGTAGACTACCACCTATGTGGTAGTTCATGGGTACCAAGTTTTTACCAAAAGGGATGACATTGAAATTTTTGGCATTGAGCCTGAGGCCATGGCTTTGACACCAGGCATCTGTCTCACTATATATATATGACTCTCTCTCTCTCTCTCTCTGTAGATATATATATATATATATATATATATATATATATATATATATATATATATATATATATACACATACATATACATCCATTGGTGTACATATACATATACATATAGGCACATATACAGTCCACCATTCATGGTGGGAATATTAATTATGCAAAGGATGGGAGGTATACAGTAATGTAATGATATCACACAGTCTTGTGAGAAATGCACTGAAGGTGTTCTCAGCCCATGCAGCTTTAGCAGGCCTCACTGGCTGCAGCATTGCAAACTTAACAAATCACACCCACAGTGTTTAACCCCTGCATGTCATATACCAGCACTGTATGCTGTCTAGTTTGCCACACACTACTACCTACATACAAATATGCACATAACAACCTTCACCAACATATATATGCCCACCCTTCACATACAGTTGCAGTATGTCCCTTGCTCTATGCACATGTACAGATGTTAATATATCTGACACATATATATCTATCCATATGTGTGTGCCATACACACACAAGGTCCACACTGTTGTAAGTCCCTGGACCTCATGGCTGACCTGTTGGGCCTTGCTGCAACATGAACAGGAGTCACATGTGAGCACACAGTAATATTAGAGGGTGTGTATATAGCTACAAATGCTAGATTAGCATACTAGCCTGGTACAGCAGTTGCCAATGCTAAGCTACACATTAATATGACTATCATGCATGTGTTATTCTTTCACATCCATGTTTATATAGCTGTTTGCGCTACTCCCCCAAACAGTCATTGTCCACACTACTGTACAGAACACAGATAACATGGATCAGATGTTTGACATTTAATGCTGAGCTACATATGTCACAGTTATGTCCCCCTGCACACAGCTACACACTTATTTGTCCATGGCAGTAGTTATGCTGGACGTCTGTGCATAGATACATACTGCTGCCACATATGGATGTTTCAAGGTATGTAGAGTACTCTTCAAAAACATCTACTACATGCCAGTAAATACATATCTGTTACATACCTTTCCTTTGTATGTGTTGGCATTATTAATTTCCGTGTTCCTTTTGCTTTTGAGTTTATTTTTGCTGTTAATCTCTCTCTCTCTCTCTCTCTCTCTCTCTCAGTGTCTGCAATGGAGTGATTGCATGTGTGGGCAGCAAGTACAGCCTGCTTTTATAGGTATCTGCACATGTGCATGTGATGGCCTATGCACCAATTGGTGGCCACCATTTGGTAATTGCATGCAGCTGCTATGTGGTAATTGCAGTACTCACTGTCATAGCAACCCAATGCTATAAATTGCTAAGTCAGGTAGGCATAGCCCTTTCAGCTTTCTAAAGTGGGTCTCATACTTGTTGCTGTGGACAGTGTTATTTAAGTCAGAAGGTTGGTATAGTTCTTACATCTGAAGCTAGGAGTGTAGCCAGTGATTTAAATGTTGTACTCAGACCTGAATGTTGCCACTTCCAGTACACACTTGTCAGTGTAGAATTGTACTCACCCCTGCAAATGCTAACACAAGATACATGGGAGTATGTAGTTTCTTTTCTACTTATATAATTAACTGCCAAACAAAAGTAGTTATTGAGATGTATTCTTTTGGCACATGAACTGTTTGTGAACTGCTATACTGTGAATATTAATGTACTCACTTCTAAACAGTTTGTGCTTTTTTAGTGTTGACATTAACACAGGCTGCTCATGAAAACTGGACAATTCCAGTACTGAGTATGCCTACCTACATCCTTGGTAGACCCTGAACACACAGGTATATTGTACATTTGGGTAGGGATGCAGATGTACAGAGAGCATTATGTATTATTGTGTGAATGTTATCTTGCTGGACTTAAAGAGTTGCTGTGTACCTGTTAGTTTATCAAGGCAAGTAGTCTGTCTACATAGCTCCCAACTGTGGACCTATCCAGATGGTAGCCAGATGTTAGCCTGTTATTCTTTGTCTATGCAACACACAGGTCTTTTCAGCACTGGTACAATGGCATTGTTACAGTCAGTTGCTACCAGTACATGGCTACATCATTTGGTATTTCAGTGTTGTACTCCTACATAAGGGCATGCTTGTGGAACTCCTTCCAAAGCTACTTGCACAGTGTGTAACAGCAGAACAGCTTATATGCCTGTGTGTTTCTGCCTCTGCCAGGCCTCTGAAACACTCAGGTACATATTTGAACAGACTCAGGGAAAAGTAGGGAAAAGTGAGGTACACCTTCAAAATATTACAGACATGAAGTTGGGACTTTGAGAGAACCAGAGCATATGGATTAATACACCTTTTCTGAAGTGCAAGTAGTGTCTAACTCTTACTTATTGTCATTATTCATTAAGTGTAATTCCCCACCTTTCTGCCTAATGTCAGTACTTTTCAGAGGGATTTAGAGGGACACAGCTAAAATTTGTTTCAAAATCAGGGACATCCCTGAAAATTAGTCACAGTTGGGAAGTATGGCCTCTGCCCTAATCGGATATGCCAGTGTTTGTCCTGTTATGATACTGTATGGGAGTTGAAAAGTGCTGCTGTAACATTATTTCCTGCTAGAATGGCTGGTTCTCTTTTCACAGTCATGTAATGCAATTCCACAACAACTGCTGGTAAAGATCCACAGAAGAAGATTTGTGTTATGGCATTCCTATTTTTCCTTTACTTTCACTCATTCTGATGCATGATATATTATTTCAGCACCAGCTTGTATGGTTACTGTGGTGTAGTGGTACTTCATGCAGTGTAGTGTGTCCAAGGTCCGGGTTTCGTGACTGACAGAGGTGTTTTATTTTGCTGCTGAGCAGAACAAGGGCCCTGATATACAGAGTGAATAAGGCACTTTTAAGCAGTTTTGAGTGGGTTTGCGTGGGTTTGCTTGATGCTTAGCTAAGCGCAAACAAGCGCTCACTCGCGCAAACCCACTAACTACTGCTTAATAGTGCTTACTCCCACTAACCCCCGCGCTCATTTCTTTGAAAGAAAAGAAAATGGGGAGATAGGAAAATAGTAAAAAAGGGGCACAAAGAGGGAAAGACGGTAGGGAAAACAGCTTGGGATGTGCAGGATGGGTGTAGAGAATGTCTATATCTGCCCATTTCTTTAACAGCAACAGCTGTGCATATGCAATAAATTTGGAGGGAAATATGAAACCTTCCACCCCTGATAGAGGGGTGAGGACAACAAAATATGTTGTACTGCAAATTAAATATCAGTTTATGTGTCCAGCGGACATGTGTGCAAAATGGGCAGCTATGTATGGGGCGTAATTTTTTTTAGGTTCATAGGTTCATAGGTTTATACTAGGCTATCTGCCCTAAGGCATTTATAAGCCTAGCCCAAAGTTATGTGGCTTACGCCACCCCTTATGTTAGAAATAATGTGCCCATTAGTTTGTTGTGCCTCTGTCCAGCAGTGACACAGAGATGATTCCCGGGGTAACCCTACGATCTCCCATCCACCGGTCAAGATTTCTCTTGAACAGAGCCAGCGAGGTGCTCTGCCTCACATGGACTGGGATTTTATTCCACAGCATGGGGAGTCTCTGGGTGATAAATCTATCCCTCCAGCATGTCCTATTTATATCTGTGCTAAGGTTTAAGTCACTTGCTCTAGTGGTTCTGGTGGATTTGGATTTTTTGAAGTGGAGCATGTCCATTAATTCCGGGTTGGTCATGGCCTTGTATGTCAGGCATAGGTTACCTCTGAGCAGACGGTATGCAACTGAATAGAGTTGGAGTTTCTTCAGTCTGGCAGTATATGACAGGTTTTGGAGTCCCTTTATCCTTTTGGTGAGGAACTTTTGGGGTCTCTCCAATTGCTGCAGGTGTCGGGTGAGATACATCCCGAATGGGGCATTGTACTCGGATCATTGGTCTGATAAGTGAAGAGTACAGGGGAACAATGACCTCACTTGATCTGGATGTGAATCCCTTCATGATCAGATGGGCAATGTAGAAGGTCTTTCGAACCACTTTAGCAATGTGAGTGTCAAACGAGAGGCCACTGTCAACCTGGGTACCCAGGTCCCTGATAACCTCTTCTGTGCTTAGTGGGTTGCCACCTATATGGTAGCTTGGGGTTACCTTGTTTTTCCCGAAGGGTATGACTATACACTTTTTTGCGTTTAACTTCAGGCCACGGCTCTGGCACCAGCTATCAGTTTCCGTGACACCCCTCTGAAGGATGTCTGTGTCCGATGTACTATCCACTATGGCACCCAGTTTGCAGTCATCCGCAAACTTTGTCAGCCATAGTCCTCCTTTGTTTGCCTGTACTTCTGAGAAGTAGATGCCGAATAATAGGGGGCCAAGGACTGAGCCCTGTTGGACTCCACTTGTAACCGGCTTGGAGTCTGACATGGCTCCAGCAACTCTAACCCTGTGGGTTCTGTCCTTTAGCCAGTTTGCAACCCATCTTGTGACATATGGGTTTACATTTAAGCTGGTAAGTTTCTCTATGATACCCGAGTGGGGTATTGTGTCGAAAGCTTTTGCAAGGTCAAGGTAGGCTGTATGGACTGCCTTTCCCTCATCAACGGCCTTGGTAACTGTTTCGAAGAAGTCGACCAAGTTCAAAAGGCAAGATCTGCCCTTGACAAAGCCAAACTGGGTTGGGTCCAAGGTCTGCAAGTCCCCTATGTCCTTGTTTATGAGTTCCATGAGTTCCATTATGATCCTTTCCATAGCTTTGCAGACCAGGCTTGTTAAGCTTATGGGGCGGTAATTACCAGGGTCCGTAGAGGCACCGCCTTTGTGGAGTGGGACCACAAAGGCGCAGATTGCCCTTTTTATTTTTTTTCAGGTGAGAGTGGAATGTGGGGTAGGGGATGTAGGTATATTTGGGGTGGTAGGTTTGGGAGGTAAACAGACAAGACAAACAAGATGCATACAGGGGCGGAATATGACATGTGGTGGGTGAACACCATTGACGGGGAAGGATGTTTGGAAATCGCAAGCCCATGAGCCCACAGATGGCAACAGCGGAACTGAGATCCCCACCCATGGGCAGTCACCACTGCACCTTCACAGCCCAGAAGGTGGCTGTGCTGAGGGCTGCATAGGAAGGCAGGCTCACCCGTGAGTTGGACCACTCGTGCCTCAAGCTGGCATAGAGGATCAGCGACAGAACGCTTGATCTCCCTACGCACCACAGCCTGGACCATTCGGAGGGTGATAGGGGGCCCTCCTCTGCCCACACTTGCACAGGGGGGATGAGCCCCATCCCCTGCAGTGCTTCCACCCAAAGGTGGCACAGGGCCAATGGAGGAGGAGGTCCCAGGCTGGGCACCGGACCTGCTGGTGCCAGGTGCCATTGCCAGCTGAGGTGGGACAGGTGGGTCCACTGGAACTGGCCTTCCCATACATTCTATGTTTAGGAAGATTTAATGAAAATATGGGTTAGTAACAGTCAACAGCATTCCCAATTATTTATAACAGCATGCAGAAGTATTCCCATTAACACAACAGAGTTCCAACAGCTGAACAGCAAGCATGACACATGCATATATAGAACAACAGTGGACATTACAACAGCATGCAGGTTTAATTGATGGCAACAGTCCGCCAATATTGTGGTATTTGAACAGGGCACATGCTTCAAAATAAATGCAGATATTTATAAACCAATAGGACATATGTCCCAACAAATGTTTTGAGATTAGACATACCCATTGAGGTATGAAATTGCATTTTTTATGCACATACAGTAGGGTGGAAAAATGATAGCTCCATTAACAACTTATATATCCTTCTAGTTTACACTACATTCCTATTAACTGCAGTTATATGTCTCCTACATGTAGTATTACACTACCAAATTGTCCTTAAATTGGGAAATGGGTTTTGCTAGATCTTTATATACATGGGCTGTATCTGACATACAAACTGTCCGGGATGCAGATGTTACTGCTACATATGTTGTGAGTTGCTCAGACACACTACTGCTGAGATGGTACACTGACAGCTCTACTTTCCTATACTTATCTAGATATGTTTAGGTGAAATTATCAGTTATATGTTAACAGCTCCCTACATTTCTGCCAGCACAATCACATTTCTGGGGAACACAATACCAAGCTACTCATGTGCCAGATTAACCTGTACATGCTGGGCATGAACCAACAGTTGAGGACTGTAAATATGCTTAAAAGCTACTGGCACTCCCTTCATCCACTTTATATGGGCCTACCCAACTGTGTGTTAACAGGGCTTAATACAACAGTACTATTTCTATAATGCAAGAGTACAACAACATATCAAAGAAAATGACACAGACACACTCCAGGAATTATACCTTTATTAAAGACTTATAGCACTTTTTTAGAGGCTCTCTCATTTATTTTATATAGCAGTACATGCAGAAAAAATATTAGAGAATTATTATACCTTTATTTATTGTGTTAACACACTTTTTTCAGGCTCTATCATTTATTTTACATAACAGTACAAGCTGAATAATTACTAACCTGTCTGGTGGTGCAGCCTTAGCAGCCTATCTGCATAGGCGTACTGATTCACAGCATGGACTCCTGCAGCTGTGAAGTAAATGAAGTGATATTGAGACATACCTATCCATAGTATAGACTAGAATAGCAATTCTTACATACTTAATTCCATGGCTACTTACTCAGTAGTGGGGCATTTTCCATCTCACGGGCCTCCTGGATCCACTGGTCCAGTTGACCCACCTTGCATCTCTTCAGGTCTGTGTGGTGGTGTCTGACATGCTCACCAGTCTCAGGGACACCTGTGGCATTGGTGAGTTCATGAGCTAGATGGTCTCAGGCTTCTGCTTTGGATTGGGTGCCCTGGTACTGGGCCTGCAGGAGTCTATCCTCATGATTATGGAAAAGCAGCCAAACCATTACTTTTGACTCCTCAATGCCCCAACATTGCACTCGAAAATGAGAGCCCTCTCCAGCACCAGCCATTGCTGCCTGCAGATGGGAGTTACAATCAGTTATAGCAAGTATTATTGCCTATGGAGCTTAAATATGCATCATTTCCTGCACTTATTTGTGACTGGCCAGTTTTGAAAACACTCAGCTAAAGGCACACCTGCTTAGCAATGGGTAAACCTCCATTGATATGTATGTGTGTGTTGAAAGTGCATGCATATGAAAAGCTGTCATGGCTTAGTGGTTCAGTACTGTGATCATGGTGCACAGTATCTTGGGTTAGAGGCTTGTCATTGCCTTTTATTTTACTACTGGCTAGACCGGCTAGGAGGTGTGGCTGTGTTTAGCTGACTTTGCTCAACTTTGCCCAACGTTGCTCTCCATTGCTCTATGGTGCTCTACTTTGCCCAACGTTGCCCGACATTGCGCTAGTTAGCGCAGTGCACAGCTACGCTCAAACATGTTCTGTTTGTGCTAGTTTGCGCAATGCGCAATGCCACGCAAAGCTACTGAGCTAGTTAAAGCAGTGCTAAGCTATGAGCAATCATACTTAAATATGCTTAATACTGGTAAACTTTGCTTAGCAGTGCTTCACATTGCTTAAGATGCATTACTTATGCATTAATCAGTATGCATAACCAGTTCACCTTCTTATATATATATATATATATATATATATATATATATATATATATATATATATATATATATATATATAAAATTCGTTCACTACTACATAGGCCATTTCAATGCTTTTTACTAAAATTTAAATGATAAATGTCAGGAATAAATTTTATATACAGATTTCCAACAAAAAATAGAAAGGGGAGTGGTGGGACTCGAACTGGGAATGCCTCCTCTTTGTGTAAAAGCTCTACCCCTACGCTATTGCTATTTTACTCAATTTCCATATAAGATTCTTATTATCCTCTTCGATGTCTAAAACTGCTAACTGTAGCTAAGCAATGGGCAAACCTGCGCAAACACGTGTAAATATGGGCAGCTATATCGGGAATAATAAAAAAAAAATAAAAGTTTTGCATTTTATAATTGTACAGGGGTTTAGAATGTGGGGAAGTGTAGTGTTGGGTATGTACACATTTGAGCTGACTTGCTCATGTAGGTTGACATTTCCTGACTGAGAGACTTGCAGGGGCATGGATTTTTGGACTGTTCAGCAGTCCAACACGCCCCCTACACTCGTGCATGCTCTGTGTTAGCCTTAGAGTTGAGGCAGCACGCCCTCATTAATATGCATGGCACACTGCCATCTTACTCTTAGACTGGTGTTTCTGTGTAAGACTAATTTAGTCTTACATGGAAGATTCATGAATCCTGGGAATTATTTATACTATTAACATTTATTGCTAATATTCCCAGTTCTTCATTTATTTATTCTTCTATTCTTATATCCTTCATTCTCATGTGACATGTCTATCTTTTTCATTTCTAATTCTCTTTTACACCAAAACCTGTGAATTTTCTTTTCCTATCCTTTACTCTTTTCTAATGGATTTTTCCTTCCTTTCACTATTCTCCAATTCATCTCTTCTTCTTCACTTGTTCCTGACATTCTTTCATCTCATTTTTTTTCTTTTGTTCTTTCTTTTGTCTCACTATTAGCTATAATTGTCTGTTTATCTTGACATTTTCCTGCTCTGCTTCTGTTTCTTCCAGTTGTTCTAGGTCTTTCTCAATCTCTTGATCTCTACTATACTTTGTTTACAATCCATCCATAAATCCTGTTGTTATATCTAAAACATTTCAATTCATTTTTTTTAGCATCATGACCTCAGTTTGCCACAAATGTAACATTCTTTTTGTCATAATTACTAATGAAATTATCACATTTCCACAAAAAAAAGAAAAGGAAAAACACATTTCCATAATTTGTTTCCCTACATGTTTATCATGCTTAGAATATGCATAATTATATCATTTTAAATACAGCATTACATTCCAACCCCCCCAGTCTATAAAGCCCTGTTATCATATATTTTTGTAATGTCCATCACTTCTTTACACAGCATCTTTAAATATTCTCTAAGTATACCTTTTTCAATTTCAGTTCAGAACTGAATAAATATTTACTTTTTTGTTTCCATATTAAATACAAGAAAAACATACAAGCACTATGGATTGCAGTTCTTTTTCATCTCATATTTTCCCCAAAACATTTCCATACATCAACTAGATTAAAATATAATATGGCAGAAAGAATCTTTATTAAAATGTATAAAAACTCTTATTTCTTGTGGTGAAATACCAAGATGTGCCACTCCAGGGATCACTTCAGTGGCTCTGCTTGACAGGGGCACAGGAAAATAATTTTCTTGGGTGGCAAAAGCCAGTGTACTGTTTGGCTATGCTTATAGAGGCCCTAGGGCCAATAGCCTAGTACCTACCTATGAACCTATGAACCTATACCTGTCCATAAGTTTCTTTGCTGCTAATTTTTACTAGATATTTTTGTTCCTTTTTTTGTCTTCTCTTCTTCCTCCTTCTCTCACTTTATCCTCATATGACTTTTTATTTACCATATAGCTGACTTCTTCTTCCTGCACTCTTTCCAATATATCATGTGATGAATGTGCCTCTCTGCGCTCTAGTTCATTCTGCACAATTAAGTCCTACAATAAAACATCCTGGAACCTCGAGTCTGGAGGGTTGTAATAATACAGCCACTCTGGCTCATATTTTGTCATCAAACAGTCTCTTTTGGAAATCTACTTCTGAAACCTGTGAATGTTCAGACACCTTCACTTGTTCCCTCTACCTGTCATCTCCTTCCTTAGTAAATAGTATTCCTGAAGGCTCGGCTGCCTTCAAAACATCTACACCAGGCACTCCTTCTGCTAATGAAGGCTCAACTTCCTTCTTACAAACATTGCTGTCCCCATCTTTCATCTCACATTTCTCCACAACTGAAAACATATGCTTCAAGAACAGCAAATCCTTGTCACTGTCATCTACTTGATCTTGTACCATTGTACTCCCTGCTTCTCAAGGCTGCCACTGCCTCCAGAATGGGAAGCAGGAAGTGAAACACTAAATTCCTTCCCCACTTGTGAGAAGAGCAGGGGAAGTTTCTTGTTGCCCTGGCCAAATTTCCCCTAGATGTATAAATGCTACCTTGGATCTCCCCTGAAAAGATGCTTCACCCTAGTGTGACTAAATTGGTCAACATAAGATTAATAAATACATTTTACATCCTCTTATCAATGCACCTTCCATACTGCAAAGCTTCCCATCTCAGTATTTTTACCTCATAATCTTGAGGAAGTGCAAGCAACAATTTCAGCAGCAAAGTATTTTGCCACCTTGGTGAAGGTATATTTTTAATAATTATCACCATCATCACTACTCCCATTTTTTTATTTTTACTTGTGGTTGAAGACCTGTGGCAACTGTCATCATGTCTCTCTATTTATACCACTCTCCCAGTTTCTATGACAGTCATGCTCACCTGTCTTACATCATCTCTCATGCAATCCAGCTATCTTTTTACTGGTCACCTTTGTCTCCTCCTGCCTTATTCCTGCTTCCCCCAAATCTGATTTATCCAATTGCCTTCTGCTTTCAAACACATTGTCAAACAGCAGTAATCCTTTTTCTTTGACATATTCTGTAATCAGAGCTGCTTAGACTTCTGCTCTGATGTTTTTATTTATTTGTAGGTCCCACAGCATAGGTCCTACTATCTATCTCAAACATTTCATCTCGAATACCTGAAGTTTCTCGGTTGTTGCATACAGAAGCACTGGTCACCACTCTGTTTTGTACACCTTACTTTTCACCATCTTTGACATTCTTCTGTCACACACTACCCTTGACATGTTGTGTCAATTAGCAGAAGCATTTCTCATTCTAGCTTTGACCTGCTCATTCAGACTTCCCTTCTCTTAAACTATCACTACCAGTTCTTGAAGCTGTTCTCCGGTTCTATATTTTCCCTTACATCTCAATGTTAGGATTCTTCCAATTTCCTTTATTTGCTGTCATGACTACTGTCTTATCTGTACTCAGTTTCATCCCATGTTCTTTCAGCTTTGCATTCCAGTCTCTTATCATTTTCTGAAGTTATTGCTGTGGTTAATGATGATGATGACTGATGACGTGATTTAACGTCCATAACGTCTATATTCAGACCGAAGTCTGTAGAAGAAATGTTCACCACCTGTCATGTGGCTCTATTTCCAGGTAAAGTCTTGTTCAACAGCTTTCTTAGAGGCACCATTATGTTAGATATTTTGCATACAAATTTTGCAAGACACCGCATCATTCCAATAAATCTCTGTAATGCCTGCTTGTCTTCCATATTTGTTACTTGCATGGTTGTTCTTACTTTTCCTGCATCTGTTGCCTGTTCATCTGATGGTAGAATATGACATAACATTGCTCACTTATTTATGTCTGTTTCTATTTAACTTAAACTATATAATTTAAAAATATGATGTAATCTATTTAAACGTTTTTCATACTTGTGTAATGTTTGTCTGACTCAATACTAATATCAACTTCACCTCTGTTCATCACAAAACTTTCAAAGCTTTCAATTACCAGTACATTCGAATACTTCTGGTGCTGAAATAATTCCAAAGAGAAGACTAAGAAATCTGTACCTTCCAAATTGTGAATCAAATGTATACATTTTGCATTTATCTTCCAGAATTCCTGATATGTGCATAGTATTAAAAAAACTTAACTTAGTACTGAAAAGAAATTAACATTTTATGTTATTAAGAGTACCTCTTCAAAATGTAGTGGATGTTTTGTTTTAACTACTGTCAGATCACTATTCACCAATTCTGTTGGACTTAATTGCTTCTTAATGACAACAAAGCTTTCCATCTGCTTTGATTCTTGTTTTACTCTACTCCTAAGAGTTACTTTTGTTTATCTTGGAGAAAATCATTAGGTTATATTTGCATATGACATTCTCAAGAGAGACTTCTAAGCCTGCAAATAAATTATAGTACTCATACAGGATAGCTTTGTTATGGATTTCCAAAATGTATGAGCTACCATTATAACTGCATGACTGACTCTGACATATATGCTGTTAGGTTTGACAGATTAAATCATTTTAACATTCCTAGTTTATCACATGCCAAATGATGCAAAGGATTAGGATAATTTAAATCTTCAAGTTATAACAATCTTGTCCCTTTTATTTTTAAATTCATTTCGATGGTTTCTTTGTTTTCAGCTTTTTGCCCCCATTACCTGCCAACTACTGGACCCCCTCTCAATAGATGAGTCATTTATTCCCTGATGGGTTAGAGGCAGCAGAAAGGGATATCATCTAGGCAGCCACTGAGCATAGGTTGGGGCTTTTTCTGTTTTTTTTTCTTCTCTGATCATACATGCGAGTGCCAAGATATGGGGGAATTATGTGCAATAGACTGTCTTTGGGAGACATTTCCTCTCTTCCACAAGGAATACTCCCTCCAAGCAGTCCTGTACCTCACTCCAAGGCATAAGCAGTGATCTCTCTAGTCTTCACCATGCAAATTATATTGTCCAGTTGCCCCTGAGTGCACATGATCCCACTCACACCCCCATGAGTGGTGAGCAACCATAACCCTTCACTCTTCCCCCTCACTCCCTGGCTATGTCTAATTTGAATTCAATATTCTTCTTATTAGTTCTCAGCAATTTTCTCACTGCCTGGCTTGTAGTACTTCTTGTGCATTTTTAGACTTCTCTGTGTCAACTCTTTTCACTTGAACATGTCCTAAAACATTTATTTTAAATGTTTAAATTCAATAGCTGCACATATATTTGCAAAATGTCCTTTTTAGCCCATATTCTATAAGATTATTTAAAGTAGATCAATGTTTTCTCTCATACTTATGATCTCACCTAGCCTTGCCCATGAGGCTTGAATTCAATTGCATGGGTGACTTCATAACTGTTTATTTTCATTCTCACATTGATCTCTTTTTTATATCCAGTTTGAGGGGAACAACAGAGATCATCCATGCTAACATAATTTAGAGCCACAAAAATATACGGTAAAATGTGTTAAATTGCATAAACTTAATTTCATATGGAGTGGCTACTCCAAAATAGAAGGTGTAGCTGCTTGACTTAGATGCTAGTTATAATAAAGTAAAATGAGAAAAGGTAAGGCATAACCAAACTATTCAGATTTGAAAAATTAGTAACTGTGAATGTGCTCTGTATATTTTGGTAGTGTTACTGTTAAGCCTGTATAAATATACATCAGAAATAAAGAAGCAAAACAGCAGCAAACAGAGAATACAAGCCACTTGGATAGACATACACTGCTCTAAACTTAGGCAATATATGAAGGTACCCACCTGCCATGCTAGGCCCGTTTCAGTAGATAATATAAACACATACATATTATCCACTGAAATGCTCATTGCAATAGCTAATATGAGACTTCTCTTGACATCCACTCTGTGATAGACATACACTGCTCTAAACTTTGGCCATATATGAAGGTACCCACCTGCCATGCTAGGCCCGTCTCAGTAGATAATATAAACACATACATATTATCCACTGAAATGCTCATTGCAATAGCTAATATGAGACTTCTCTTGACATCCACTCTGTGATAGACATACACTGCTCTAAACTTTGGCCATATATGAAGGTACCCACCTGCTATGCTAGGCCCGTCTCAGTAGATAATATAAACACATACATATTATCCACTGAAATGCTCATTGCAATAGCTAATATGAGACTTCTCTTGACATCCACTCTGTGATAGACGTACACTGCTCTAGACTTTGGCCATATATGAAGGTACTCACCTGCCATGCTAGGCCCATCTCAGTAGATAATATAAACACATACATATTATCCACTGAAATGCTCATTGCAATAGCTAATATGAGACTTCTCTTGACATCCACTCTGTGATAGACATACACTGCTCTAAACTTAGGCCATATATATGAAGGTACCCACCTGCCATGCTAGGCCCATCTCAGTAGATAATATAAACACATACATATTATCCACTGAAATGCTTATTGCAATAGTTAATATGAGACTTCTCTTGACATCTTTATCCTTTATTCTGAGCCATTACTTTAATGCAATCAAAATGCTGAAGATGCAGATGGATGAAGAATCACACAGAAGAGATTATGTGCCTTTTCCTTATCTATAGCAGCATCAGCTGGTATAGACCAATGGGATGGCCCTAGTTAAAGATGTTAGCATTAATGCCAGGGATGGCACTGTTACAAATGGTGTGCACATCAGTATTAAAACACTTAGCTCAGAGCAATTGGTGTTATCAGGAGATGTTAGATGATTCTGAACTTGTATCTTTTGGTAACAGCTTTCTTTTTCTTTTATGCTTCCTAATTTGTAACAGCTTTTCTTCTCCTTTATGCTTCCTAATCTCCATCACATATCTACCTGCAGGTGTTATATCCATATAAATCAAAGGATCATAGGATCATTTATCAAGGGTATCTTAAAATCCCAACTTTTGGTACATTGAGATACAGGTCTCACTGTTTCATGAGTAAAATGCTTACTGTTAATTAGGTTATATATAAAAATATTTAAAAAATGTTAGCATTTTACTTACAGTTTCTCAGATTATTTCTATCTTTTTTGCCAAACAAGATATTTATTGCAAACTTGAGAGAACATGCATTTCCCACAGCTGAGATAAAATAAAAAATAAAATAAAACATCTACCTATTTCTTGGAATTGTTCTTTCAGTATTTATTAACCTCAGGTCTTGTCTTTACCTTCCAGCATCAGTTTTGACATTTCCACTGTTTAATTCTTCCTTCCTAAGTGATTGTATTCCTCACCCCTGTCATAATCTCAGATCATAAAGGCATATTGGTGCCCATAGACAGTCAAACATGGAAGCCATTGTGAACCTAGCTCTGAATTTTTCATCTCCATATCCTAATGCTACTCTCCCTACCCTATGCAACACATTATGCACTTCTTCTATTACTGGAGGACTTGTTTGTTTCCATATTTTTCTAATTCCCTTTATTTGCAATCAACATAATCAAAGTCATTAGGTCCTTCCTATGAATGGACCCTTTATCCTATAAGCATGTGCCAGTCAACAACAGTACCATATACAACTGCACCATAGTTGTCCAGAGTTTTTCAAGTAAATGAGCATATTTTGTTTGCATTGTTACAGTTTTGGATATTACCACAAAATGTGAACCCAAGTTCACATCACCCCCAACACACATCAGCACTTGCTGGTTACTCCCATATACATAACACTTAACTTACTTGGATTATAAAAAATATTTATGAAGTCATCTGCGGACATAAAATAAAATGCATAGACTTCCTTGACCTTGTCATTTTTGCACCACTTTAAATCAGGATCTAACATCACAAATGTATGAGCCAATTCTATCACAAGCTCTCATCATCAGATTCCCCCCACATCCCACATCTGGGCATATACCCTATTCAGCACGTGCCTTCTCTCACTCCTTTTTCCATTCTGCCTAAGAAATTCTACCCACCAAGGGACCTTCCAGGGCAAGGGGGGGACCTCAACTTTCTTGCCAACATTAATGACAGCCCATTGAAGAGCAGAATACCTTCCTGTGCCAAATCAGACTTGTCTGGTATTTATATCAACTTTTGATATCCATTCCCTCCAGTAATTGGTCTTTGTTCACCAATGCAATTGTAGTAACTGTGTCTCATTTTTCAAATCCACCTTGGTTGGGACCAGTATTTCCTCCCACTCGTCTAGTCCCAGGGTTATAAAGGACTGTTCCAGTGCATCCACCCCTGCTTTTAAAATGCCCATATATTGTGCCTGGCCCGTCTCCCAAAACATTACAGCTCCTGTTTTTCTCTTAGTCCTACCTACCTACCTGCTCCACAGCTCTGTGTCATACGGGGTTCACTCTTCTCTCATTCTATAAGGAAAAAATCACAACTGTGCTGCCTGTCTGCATACTTCAAAGTCTTTTACTCCCAGCTCCACTTACTCTCTCAAAAGAAAGAGTTTGTCCCACATCACTCTGTTCTTCGTATCTTTGTAAAGAAACCATTGAGTATATAACTTGAGTTTATAAAACAAATCCCTCACTGGATGCAGAGGCAATGCTTTAAAAACATATGATATCTAGGACACTAACAGCTATTCACTGAACAAAATCCATCCCAAGATCCAATCACTTTTACAACTGACTCTAACATTGCTCCAGTATTTTCTCATATGTTTCCACTACAATTTGCTGAACTGAACTTGCTAACTGAATCACTATATATTCAAACTTGCCTATGCCCAAAAAGCCAGGGAACTGCTCTAAAAGTTCCATCAAGGGCCCACAGTACATTGCTAGTTCTCCAATCTTAGTTACACCCTACAAATTAACTAATGTCTTTCAGTCTGTTAAATAACTCTATAACATCCCTCTCAGGGTTCATCAGATATAAAAGCAAATCAACATCAACCTAAGGGAAGACCTTACCTTCCCTACTATACTGATCTTACATCTTGTCAGCACTGCTGTGAGGAGGAAGACTGACTGATCTTACATCTCCTCAGTACTGCTGTGAGGAGGAAGACTGACTGATCTTACATCTCCTCAGTATTGCTGTGAGCTGGAAGACTGACTGATCTTACTTCTCCTTAGTACTGCTGTGAGAAGGAAGACTGACTGATCTTACATCTCCTCAGTACTGCTGTGAGGAGGAAGACTGACTGATCTTACATCTCCTCAGTACTGCTGTGAGGAGGAAGACTGACTGATCTTACATCTCCTCAGTACTGCTGTGAGGAGGAAGACTGACTGATCTTACATCTCCTCAGTACTGCTGTGAGGAGGAAGACTGACTGATCTTACTTCTCCTCAGTATTGCTGTGAGGAGGAAGACTGACTGATCTTACATCTCTTCAGTATTGCTGTGAGAAGGAAGACTGACTGATTTTACATCTCCTCAGTATTGCTGTGAGGAGGAAGACTGACTGATCTTACATCTCTTCAGTATTGCTGTGAGAAGGAAGAGTGACTGATTTTATATCTCCTCAGTACAGCTGTGATGAGGAAGACTGTCAAGGGCACCAGATAAAAGATAAACAAATAGCAGAATGGGTTATCCCTGTTCTCAGTTTACTACTTCACATACTTAATAATTGTAATTTGTTCCTCATCAGTATTGTACATAGTCAGCCACGTGCACATTATGAATATTGTTTTCAGGTAACCTGCCTTTTACCGGTTTCTTCAAGTTTTAATGTTTAACAATGTTTTACATTTGGTTTTCTTAGTATTGTGATATTATTTAAAATAAATGTAAGTGAACTGGCATCGACTGATACAAGTCTAATGAAGTCCATAACAGTAATAGGGCAAAACTGCTCTTGCATAATTGTAATAGTGTTTGAGTTTTATTGAAGGTCTATGGTTCTCTTGCATAATTGTAATAGTGTTTGAGTTTTATTGAAAGTCTATGGTTCTCTTGCATAATTGTAATAGTGTTTGCGTTTTATTGAAAGCCTATGGTTCTGTTTGCTTGTTTGCACCTTTGTTAATTTTATTTTAGAGTCTGTCTTCTTGTCTTGCACTTTGCTCATGCTTCCTTTACTCCTATACAATCAGTATGGACCAAAAGTAGAACCATTTTTGGATTAGCTGCTCTTTCTGCAGCTATCATCACTTATTTTTTGTCTTCACAATATTTCACATGCACGTGTACTCTTATATCCCCCACAAACATATAATTTACAATTAATTTATATGCATGGTCTATGAAGTGCTATGCTACAGCCTAGGGCAGAACATTATATGGAGAGTCTGATAAATTACATGCACTGTGTAGCACCAGTGCACAACAAAATGCAGGGAATAAGACAACACCCACTTCAGTGTCAAACATACAGGAACAGAAGTTAGCTGGTTGTGCTTAGTGCATGCAAACATGAACTCCACTACATAGGTAGAAGCTGATGTAGGTGAGAGGTAGCTATACTGCATACTTCCCCCTTCTAAACCATTTGATTGTTGTGATGAAGATGCTTGTATATCTCAAGTGAAGCAATGGGTTATACAGTTGTAGAGTCACCCAAGACAGGCAGGTCATACCAGAGAGATCAGACAAAATATGGTCCCTGCAGAAAAAGCAACAAGAGACATGTTGAAATAGTACTGGAGTACGAGACTGTCAGATCTGAAGGTACATATCATACTACTGGAGAAGAACAGATGATGAGTACAAGCAGTCCTAGAGGTTATGACACAGATGGATTTAAGTTGAAAGGAAGTATATCTGCTGAAGTCCCCATAATCAAAAGAATAGTCTGATGTTCCAAAGGATTATACACCAGTGGAACATGGAATGCAATAATCAAGACAAACTTCATGTCATTAAGGATGAGATGACAAGAATGGTCATCAACATCTTGGGAAGTAGTGAACTATGATGGCTGGAATAGATAGTTTTACATCAGATAATAATAATCACATGAAGAAATGGAGGGTCAACAGTACAGTTGTACAAGTTTATGCTACAACAACAAATGTCACAGAGAAGGAAACCAACCACTTTTAGGATCTACTACACCTTCAAGATATTGCACCAGGAAAAGACATGTTCATCATAGGTGATGGAAAGCTAACCTTAGTAGTCATAAAACAGCTGGGGAACAACAGATAAGAGAAGTTCAGTGGTTAATGCTGTTGTCTCACAGCAAGAGGTTTTCTGGTTCATTTCTCAGCTGGGGTGGCTTCTATGTAGAGTCTGCATGTCTTTGTTGTGTTTGTGTGGGTTTCCTCTGGCTGCTCTAGTTTCCATCCCTGTTCCAAAAAACTTGCATCTAGAGTAGACGTGTCCAACCTGTGGCCCACGGGCCACATGCAGCCCTCAGATCTCTTCCATGTGGCCCTCAACCTCTAACTGCAACATCGATGTACGCATGCCACAAAACACTTTTTTTTGTTTTGTGTTTTTTGCTCCCGTGACCTGTAACGCTAATGTCGGTGTGCGCATGTGCCAAAGCACCCTTCTAGTTTTGTTTTTGAGCCAAAAAAGGGTCAGTGTGTTTATGCCATTATTTTGTGCCGAACAATCAGTGTGTGTGTGTGTGTGTGTGTGTGTGTGTGTGTGTTCTCGCTGAAAAGGGACTCATGTATGGATTTGCCGCTGTTGCCTTTGAAAGGGACAGCAATTACCTGTGTTAATAGGTAAGTATGGAGTGAGTGCATGCATGAAAGCAGAATTGTGTGCGTGAAAGTCAAAGAAGAGTCTGTGTGTGTATATGTGTGTATATGTGTGCATGACAGAGAGAGATGCATGCACAAAGAGGCTAACAATGATAAGTCTACCTACTGAACACAAACAAGTTAGCTCACAAATATATCGTACATTAAAAGTGCACTTTCATTAAATTGCGGCTTTCCTGACAAGGGAGAGTGTTGTATTGAACATGAACTCATACCTCTTAACTGTATGGATTTTCAAAGAATGTCTGGATTTTTGCTTCATCTTCCAATTTGTTTCTTTTGCTTAGGAAATAAAAGTAGTCATCCAATGTAATGCAGTTCCAGGGAGTAAGAATGAGACAGCAGCCTAGGGTTAATGGGTCAGTAGTGGACTGACTATGTGGGACTGTAGCATATAAAGTTGTATTGTTTTTCAGACAAACAAAAAAGCACCTAGTACTGTTTTTTCATTGGTCAGTTCTAAGCAGTGGTAGATTGGACAACAGCAAGTATAGCTTTGGCGGATCATCAATACTGGCAAATCAAGTGGGTACAATGTCGTTTTTTAAATGTTGGGGATTTTAGTGTGTATGTGTGTGCTTATGTGTTGGGAGTGCTGCAACAGTAGATGATTATTAAAGACAGAGACTTACGGACTGTGGAGAATATGTTTCTTTGTTTCAAAACCTAACACTTGGGTACGCATGCCAGAAGTAGATTTTTTAAGACATAGCTTCTTGCCATTTACAGTGAATGGATATTTACATTTAATGGACAATGCATTAGCATGGGCCTGTGGGGTTCTGAAGGATGCCAAGTCTACCACTGCCAATGTCTTGTAAAGTGACCTGGAAATGGATATTGGGATGTTACTGAAAAATTATAGTAAGTGGGCTTAGAAATATAGTTTAATTAAACAAAGTGTACTTTCAATTTACAGGCCATAATTTAATTTATTTCAGGTAGTCCAGATACTGGCAGATTGTATACCATTAGACTTAATTAGGGAGAGCTGTCATTCTGGGGAAACAAGCAGCCCTAGTTTCAGTGAAAGCTCTGTGGTTGCTTGCCGGTAGGAAGTTGCAGGATGTTGATGCAATGTGAACATTGCATCAACATCCTGCAACTTCCTACGCAACAGCTGGCACAGAGCTTTGAAACATGTTCAGGCTATTATGTCTCTGTACCTCTAATCTCCTAATAATCTCTAATGGTAATAAATAAGTGAAGTATAACCTATCATTTCAATCAAAAATTGGTGGTGCTGCAGTGGAGTTTTCTCTCACAGCGTTAGTTGTCCTGAGTTAGATGTTGATTGACAGTTAGATGTTGCCGCGTGCTCTCTCAGTTGAGCCGCCTTCTGTGTAGAATGACGTCGTGAAGGGCATGCCTTGTTGTAGGTTGTGCTGCCAGCCCAAGCCAGTGCGCCCAAATATTAGCCCAATCCCCTTCAGACCAGAGTTCCGCTGTGGCTACCCCGAACCGTGACAAAAGCATTTGTCATTTCAAAGCATGGTTTTCTTTGATGCAAAGGAAGGCAGGACTGAATGAGCCATATAATGTTTAACTGATAATAATGGGATAGAAAGATTATAAGTGATGTATAATGTTTGCAGCTACAGTTGTTTCAATAGTGTCTGTGATGCATAACTATTTTTGGGCCTGCGTCCCACTTTTATTTTTCGCTTTGTCCAGATTTCTTGTTCTAAGGATGAGAGGTATGGTTCCATACTAAATCAGAAGTTGTATTTACCTTGGAAGACTTTTCAGCATAATTATGAAAAACAGAACCTTTTTAATACCTCTGCTTATTTCCAATATAAACTGCCATGTAACCTTGCAAATAACCTTCTTATTAAGCTGCTTTACTTATTTTGGGATTGACAGGTATGATTCATCTGTTCCGACATAAGCATAGAGTGCTAATGTGACTTTGATTTCTTGCAGCACTCTATGGTTTACATAATCACAATAACTTTTCTGTGTTTCTGGGAGTGTAATCAATTTAACAGTTTTTAAGATGTTTTCCAAAAATAAATAAATATATAATAAATAAATAATCCTCTCTACTCTTTGAGCTATTGACAAAGTCTGGGAATTTTTTTTTTTTCAAAAGCGAAGGTCAGCATTACAGTTCAGTAAACTGTCAGTCTGTGAGTAACTTCTGCACAAATTAAAATGTCTGAATGTCAAATGGCTTTAGATTGGAGGAAGTTTATTTTATTTATTTTATTTTATTTTACATTTGTTTAGAATTTTATTTTACATTTGCTTAAGTCCGACTGGACACAGGTCCATTTTCAGCAGAGGCCGGGAGAAAAGCTCCAAAAATAACACAAAACAATATAATACAATACATGAGAGACAGCAAATTATGGATGTAGTACTCATACAATATGGCAGAGATTACATCTCATAACAGTGAGAATCATTGAGGTACAGAATAAACTTAAAAACATTTTTTTTACAGTTATAATTACATCAAGGCAAATATCAATGAGTTAAGTTTTTAGGAGAAACCTGTTTGTACATAGCTGAAGCTCTGAAACAATCTTTTGGTATGGATTAACCTGGGGATTGACATAAGTTATATGTTTACACCAGTATGTAGCATTATAGTTTATGGTTTTCTTATTGATTTACTTTTTGTCAAGCAGTTGTTTGTTGATTTATTGATGGTCCTTTTGGTGGTGGGAAATTACATGGATCAATTCATCTCTATTATGATTTTTTTTCAGATATTTTGACTTCCAGACAATTTCATTCAGTGAGTGGGTGTCATGTGATTACTGAGGTTGCATTTTTTGTGTGTGTGTGTGTGTGTGTGTGTGTGTGTGTGTGTGTGTGTGTGTGTGTGTGTGTGTGTGTGTGTGTGTGTGTGTGTGTAAGAGAGAGATTTAATATGTATACTGAATATAATTTTGCAAATGGAATTCTTAGTTAAACATGCCCCTCTTCTTGGGCAACTAGACTTGAGTAACCAATGTTAGATCTTAGCCATCCAGCTGGGAAAGGTTTGTAAGCGGATTTTCCATCTGGTTTGATGAAGGCTATGCAACTTACCCAAGGACTACATTTATGGCTAGCCATCCAGCCATCATGTTGCTGAACTACATTGTTTGATAATGAGAGGAGCTTTTTACAGAAGTTGAAGGTTTTTGTGTCAAGAACCTGTCCATAAAAAGTGGCTTGTTTATGTTGCAGTGAAGGCTGTGGTCTTTGTAGTGAGCATTTTAAGTATAACCGGTATTTCTGAGGTAGAGGAAGTCTCTTAAGGCAGGATCTTTCTTAGCCTGGAAAGCAAGCCAATGATGAAATTTATAGGGGCCAGTGAGAGACAGAGAAAAGCAAGAAGCTTTTTGGTCTGTTTGGATAACTAAGTGAACTTAGTCCTTTAACCTTTTTTGTCAGAAATGTTTGTAGTCTTTCTTTTGGCAGGGTGTTTTGCTGAGGCACATGCCAAAAGGGGCACTGCACTCAATAATGGCTCTTATAAAGGAAAAATGCAGGGATGCTATGACCTCCTTGTCCCTGGATGAGATGCCCTTACTAATGAAGTGGGCCATGTAAAAAGCTTTCCTTACAATGGAGACAACGTGGTGGTCAAAAGTCAGTTTTCTATCAACCTGGGTGCCCAAGTACCATACGACTTATTGGGGCTTACAACATTGTTATTAATGTGATAATTTGTGGGGACGTCACTCTCCTCAAAGGGGATGATGATGCATTTTTTTGCATTTAGCTTGAGGCCATATTTCTGGCACCAGTTATTTGTTTGGGTGAGACCTTCTTGTAGCTTATTCAGAATTGTTTTATTAAGTCAGTAATGTGAATTCTTTACTTTATTGCAAATTTGTTGGGTTATTTTTGTGGATTATAGTATTGTAGGACTGATGATGTTGACATTTTACGTAGTTGGACTGCTGGAATGGTTTTCCCAGTGAGAAATGCTAGTGCTGTAGTGAATATCTGTTTATTTGTAAAAAAAAAAAAAAAAAAAAAAAAAAAAAAAAAAAAATATATATATATATATTAACTAAGATGTTAGAGTTAACTGTTAGATTAGAGAATTAGAATGAGAATTAGAATTTTAAGGCAAATATTAGGCATTTATTACATTTATTCATTGTTCAAATGCACCTATAGTACAGCCAGGAGGTCGACTGTGGTCTTCCAGAGCAACAAAAGAGTTAACTGTATAATATATTTTATTTGCGGCCCCAAGAGCATTTCTGTTCACTCAGTGCGGCCCCAGCAAGCCAAAAGTAGCTTAATAAGAAGGTTATTTGCAAGGTTACATGGCAGTTTATATTGGAAATAAGCAGAGGTATTAAAAAGGTTCTGTTTTTCATAATTATGCCGAAAAGTCTTCCAAGGTAAATACAACTTCTGATTTAGTATGGAACCATACCTCTCAACCTTAGAACAAGAAATCTGGACAAAGCGAAAAATAAAAGTGGGACACAGGCCCAAAAATAGTTATGCATCACAGACATCATTGAAACAACTGTAGCTGCAAACATTATACATCACTTATAATCTTTCTATCCCATTATTGTCAGTTAAACATTATATGGCTCATTCAGTCCTGCCTTCCTTTGCATCAAAGAAAACCATGCTTTGAAATGACAAATGCTTTTGTTTGTGTCTTTTGGCTTTTCACGGTTAGGGGTCGTCACAGCGGAACTCTGGTCCGCTAATGATTGGGAGTTTGGCTTTGTCAAGACCAGATTGTGGCTGTTAAACCTAGTGGAGTTCTTTGAGAGTGTCACCAAAGCCCTGGTCGAAGGCAAATCAGTACATACTGCCTATCCTGACTTGGTCAAAGGCTTTGAAACAATCCCCTACTAAGGGAACATTACAAAACTCATTCACCTGGGGATTAACTCATACATCATTAGATGGGTAGCCAAATGGCTCACCAACAGAATGTATATGGTCGTAGGTGGGGATTCCACCTCTACCAGCAGATTGTTACCGGTGGTGTCCCACAAGGATCTGTGTTTTGGAATGTATTTCTCAGAAAATGAGGAAGAAAGATGGCCTGTGGCTCAACAAGTTAACTGACAATTACAAACTGGGCACAATTTCTGGATCCCCAAATGATGTCAAC
Source organism: Protopterus annectens (assembly GCF_019279795.1). NCBI lineage: Eukaryota > Metazoa > Chordata > Ceratodontiformes > Protopteridae > Protopterus > Protopterus annectens. Next base: position 56,046,382 of record NC_056738.1, on the reverse strand, counting down.
ATACTACGAAATGTGCTTAAATACATAAATTATTGTTGACAAGACCATAGGCTTAAAGATAACCCAAAATAATGCAGTCTTATCCCTTTCAGCAAAGGAGAAGTCTCTGCAAATGACAATATTAATAATAACCCCCTATGTTCTAACCTAATGGTGAAAGATTTGGGAATGCAGGTTGACAGCAACCTCACCTTTAATCATCATGTGTCTACAGTGGTAATGAAGGTCCTTTATGTTGCACACCTTATAAGTGAGGGCATAGCATCCAAGACTAAGGATGTTATAACTCCACTGTACTCGTACCTCATCAGGCCAATAATAGAATACAATGCTCCCTTTTGAATGTACCTCACCAGACACATTACCTACATGGACAGACTGAAGTCCTTGTCACAGATTCACTTTGAAGGATCGAAATTTCAATACACAACCTCTGATCGTCGAAGTCCAGAGGATCAAAGTACTGAAATATCAAACCAACAACCCCCCCCCCCACCAAAACGTAAAAGCTTCTCATTTCAAATTTTTGCTGGGGGGCAAGCCCCCTTGCACCCCCCACACCCCCTCCTACTTAAATATATCAACTCTGAGATCACACTACAGTGATCAGAATGGTAAAGTTGCCGTTCTGCACTGTATAGTGATCTCCATTTACAAGTTTCAATATTTCAGCACTTTGATCCTCTGGTCTTTGATGATCAGAGGTTCAATGTACTGAAATGTAAATCCTTCAAAGTGAAACCCCTGTCACTGTACTGTGTATCATATAGACTGCTGAGAGGTGACCTGTGGCTGGTTTACACAGCATTCTTGAACCCTGCCTTAATAGACATGCTGCACCTCTGCAAATCACAAGGAACAAGACTCACTCACTCTGGGGACCTTAACCTAGCCTGTGACATCAATAAGACATGCTGGAGAGATAGATATGTCTCCCAGAGACTGCCTCTCCAATGGAGCAAACTCCCAATTCCCGTGAAACTGAGCACCTCAATGACCCTATTTAAGTGTAACTGGGACATTTGAATGGGAAATCGTTGATTTACCCCAGGAGTTTCACCTATGTCACTCTTAGACAGGATTAGCCAGTGCTGATCATGGATTTTCAACTATATTCTACATATCTTGGTCTATAAGGGAGCAGTGGTAAAACATGAGTAGGCTTGACAAGGCCCTAGGTCCATTAGCCTAGTAACCTATGAACCTATGAACCTAGGGCCATTATGGTAGTAGCCTTGTATGAACCTATGAAGCTATGAAGCTATGCAGGCCTGCCAGCATCTTGTCTTGCACGTGGGCTGCTGATGTCATGTACTATAAATTCAGCTGAGTCTTGCAGAAGTCAGACTTGTGCCATGGTGCTTGTGTTATGCATTGTGTTCTGTACTCTGTGTTCTTAGATAGGTAGGGATTATAGTCTCACTGCAGTCAAGTGTGCATGCATATGTGCTCTTGCTTGTTATTATATAGAACCTTTTACCACAGCATGTGGGGCACTGTTAATACCATATTCTCAACAGACAATGCTGATGTCATCAGCTATATCAGATGTTTGGGTATGCAGTAATCTCATGAGAGCATGGTCAGACACTGACCTGAATGCCAGACAGATGTCACCTCATCCTATACCAGACAGATGACAGTGACATGTAACAGGTACAAACATGCAAAATCTGAAAGTAATGCTACTCAATGCTAGACGTCTAAATCTCAAAATGCACTCTCTCAAGGCACTCCTAAAATGGAAAACATTGATATCTGTGCAGTAGCTGAGACCTGGTTCAAGGCTCCAGAGAGCACCCCTGCAATACCAGGCTACAACTCTTACCACACTTTTCGGCCACCAAACCAGGATCGAAACACTAAAGGTGGAGGAGTGATCATATTCACCAAGGATATTCACACCACCAGGTTAGTTGCCCAACACAATGCGTCTGAAATTCTCCAGGTGCAACTAACACTAGGTGAGACTGCAATCCAAATTGTAGCTTGCTACAGATCCCCCACCATGCCCCAACATTCTTACTACACCTTTCTAAACATACTGGAAAATATTAATATACAGCCAAACACCCTAATACTGGGTGATGTCAACTACCCTGCCATTAATTGGGAAAACTACTCGTGTGCAAACACCTTTGCCCAATGGTTCTTGTAATTCATAAATTCCAATGCCCTGGATCAAACAATCCATAGTCCCACCAGGGGCTCCAATATCCTAGACCTGGTCATTACCAACATGGGAAATCGATGCTCCACACATATGGTCACCCCCTTGTTGGTCATGTCAGACCATAAGCTAATCACCCTTAACATCCACATCCCACCCCCACTCCCCAGTAAGGAAACCTCCATAACATACTTCTCCAAAGCCAACTTCATGCTACTCAAGTCAGAAGTTACAAATTTCATGACACCCATACAGATGGGAACTGAAAGCTCGACTGCTGAGTCCTACACTAAGGCACTGTATGAGGACATCCACTCATGCATGAATTGTGCCATCTCAAATAGAACCAAAATGCTCTCCTCCAAAAAAAGGAAACCAATCTGGTGGTCCCCTGCCATAATCAAACTTTGCAACAAAAGGAAGAAACTGTTGCAGAAAAGAGGAAAATCCCAGGATGCAAAAAACTCCCTTACCAGCCTCAGCAAGAAGCTGAGATCCCTCATAAAATCCTCCAAAGCTAGTTACGAAAATAAAATTGCCAAAGATTCCAAAGACAACCACAAGGCATTCTATAACTATGTCAAGAATCTAAATGGCAATGCTCAGATCTGCTCTGAGCTACAACAGAATGGCATTAAATATACTGATCCCAAGGATATTGCCAATATCCTGGCAGATCGATTCAGTGCCAACTTCACCCCCCTGTCGCCCCCTAAATGGCCTATCTCAATACTGCAAGATTACCAAATTCCAGTAATAATGGCCACACAGGTAAAAAACACACTCTCCAAAGCTAAGAATGCAGCATCCATGGGACCAGATGACATCCCGGGCTGTGTACTACATGAACTACAAAATGAACTGGCACCTCACCTAAGTGTCATGTTTAACCATAACCTCACCTCAGGCTTTGTGCCCACTGAGTGGCGCACAGCTACAGTTATCCCACTCCACAAGGGGGATCCACCTTGGATCCCGGGATCTACTGCCCCATCAGTCTGACGAGCCTGATCTGCAAGGCCATGGAACGTATTATCATGGAACTTATAAACAAAGACATTGGCAACCTTAAAACACTAGACCCCGCCCAGTTTAGGTTCATGAAGGGCCAATCTTGTCTTCTGAACCTTATTGACTTCTTTGAATCAGTCTCCTGAGCCATGGATGAGGGTAATGCAGTCCACACAGCCTATTTAGACCTCGCCAAGGCCTTTGACACCATCCCCCACTCTGGAATCATAGATAAACTTACTAAGCTGGGCATTAATCCCTACATCACTCGATGGGTTGGCAACTGGTTTACTGACAGAACCCACACTGTAAAAGTAGCTAACTCCAAATCCAGCTCCAGACAAGTGACAAGTGGAGTACCTCAGGGTTCAGTCCTGGGACCTCTCTTGTTTGGCATCTACTTCTCTGATGTACAGGCCAACACTAAGGGACTCTGGCTAACAAAGTTCGCAGATGACTGCAAACTGAGAGCCATTATTAAATCCCCAAATGATGTGGATACTCTACAAAAGGGCCTTACAGAAATAGATGCTTGGTGCCAGAGCCATGGGCTCAAGCTCAATGCCAAGAAATGTATAGTTATCCTCTTTGGGAAAAAACATGTACCCATGAATTACCACATAGGTGGCAGTACACTAAACACCAAAAGTGTGATAAGAGACTTAGGGGACAGGTGGACAGTGGTCTCACCTTCAATAACCACATCACCACAACAGTCAGGAAATCCTTCTATGTGGCACACCTCATCACTAAGGGCTTTTCATCCAGAAAAAAGGAGGTCATTGTCCCAATGTACTCATCCCTCATTAGACCCATTATAGAATACAACGCCCCATTTGGTATGTACCTCTCAAGACATCTGCAACAACTGGAAAGGCCATGGAAATACTTCACTAAAAGAATCACAGGCCTAAAGCAGATGCCCTATGCTGACCACCTTAAAAAACTCCAGCTATACTGTGTCACATATCATCTACTCCGAGGTGATCTCTGCTTAACATAGAAGGCCATGTCAAATCCAGAGCTGTTAGACATGCTACACTTAAAGAAATCCCAATCCCTCAGAGCCACACGCTCCAGGGATCCAAACCTTGTCATCACAATAAACAAAATATGCTGGAGGGATAGGTTCCTGACCCAGAGACTCCTCAGACTCTGGAATAGACTGCCCATACATGTCAAGCAGAGCACCTCTTTGGCCCTCTTCAAAAGGAACCTTGATAATTGGATGGGAGATAGGAAATTCATCCTGGGGATCATGTCAGTCGCCCTGCTAGACAGGGGTTCTGAGAAGTAAATAGTGTGGAAAGAAATAGCCAGGAAATTGTTATGGCTAGGCTTGTATAGGCCCTAAGGCTGATAGCCTAGTACCAACCTATGAACCTATGAACATGGCTTTTAATCTATCCACATACATCATGCCATGGTTTATAGGCCCTGTGTTATCTTTCTGAGAAACTCCTGTGGTCTCTCCAGCTGCTGCATGTGTTTGTAGAGGCATATGCAAGGGAGAGAGCATTATTCTGTATCACTGTTCTGATGAGTTTTGACTACAGTGCTGTCATACAATCCTAGGATCTGATTATGATAGTGTGACTTATGATGTGCACCATGCATTTGTCCTGGAAGATCATTAAAGAGAGAAGTTAGAAAACAATGCATCAGATTGGAGCTTCTGAACTGAACACCCTTACAAGAGCATTCACTATAACTTTGTGAAATGTTGATGATATCAACTGTGTAACTTTCCAAGGCCAATATAAGTCAAAGGTACAATGACCAGTTCAACAACTCAAATGCAGATATAATAAGCACTAAGTTAGCTTTGCATGTATCCCTGAATCCAAAAGATAGAAAACAGGGATATAGCTCAGTTATCATTACTTGCACAGGGTGTTGTTTGTGTGTGCGTGTGTGGGGGTGGGGGGCAGAAAGCCAAGGCTGACAGAGAAGGTTGGTGAGTGTGTGTGAGTAGTAAGGACAGGAAGGCAGACATTGGGATAAAACAACAAATGGCCAGTGAGACAAACTGAGTAACTGTTGTGTGTGTGTGTGTGTGTGTGTGTGTGTGTGTGTGTGTGTGTGTGTGTGTGTGTGTGTGTGTGTGTGTGTGTGTGTGTGTGTGTGTGTGTGTGTGTGTGTGTGTGTGTGTGTCTGTGGGGATTCTCCAGGTGAAATTGGTGTGTGAGTGCCTGCATGAACACAGCCCAGTTCTGTGCTAGCTCTGCATCTTGGTCTGTCGGACAGGTGTGAGCCATACGTGGTAGAGGTGGCAGTTCATCGTTGTTGTTGCTGACCATGAGAATTGGCTCCACCAAGAGTTGCACTGGCACATCCACACCCATGGTCAGATGCAGTACAGCTACCTGAATGTGACTGATGACTGCTGAATGAGCTCCCTCAACAGAGACCTCCAGAACCATGGCCCCATGGCCTGCCACATCGGGTTATGGACAGCAAATTTAGTAATGGAGCAGTGAAACTACTGCCACTATGGGAGAGTGATCGGTCACGGCCATGTTGGCTGACCGCACGTGATGTGGCTGAACTATGCCTATACCTCTCAACCTCTTAGCATAATAAATCTGGGCAAAGCCAAACATAATAATGGGAAAACACCCGCAAATTAAAGACAAATTTTAAACATTGCTCTCATGAACTGAGAAAATTGTTAGAATAAAAGGTCTTGTGTTACCATACATTTTCTGACAGATATGAAGTCTGAAAAGCAAATGCCTGTCATTATTTAGTGAATTTGGTCCTCACTGATTTGCCACAAAAATCCAGAAAACAATAAATTTTATGAGGAACAGACCAAAAAATATGAAGGAAAAATCTGTAGATTCTGTGAAAATCTGGAGAGTTGAGAGGTATGCCTACACCCACAAGACTGCCATTCCCTTCCCAGCAGTTGTTCCATCACAGACACTGTTTGTTCCCTGGCAGAGACCCCTTGGTTCATTCAAGACACCCCTCATTCCAGAGTGTAATTCATAAGGTACAGTGAACTGGCAATATAGTGGTGGCAGTCTTGCATGTCAGACTGTACCACAGCCATAACCCTGAGGATTTGTCTGGACCACCTATGGGAATGTGTCTGTGCCCCCATGATGGCCGTAAACATACATTGAGTGACATGGAAAGTGACACCTGCACTAGGTGGAGGAGGGACAGCAGGCCCCCTGTGAGCACCCCTATCAATCCTCCTTTGTGGCAACTCATCCACACTTTGGCTATGGACAGACTCAACAGCCATTGAAGTCGCAGTAGCTTCACATCCTCGATCAATGTCCTCACCCTCAACCTGTCCAATATCTGTGGGCTCAGTGGACTGTGTAGGCATAGGCATACTAGTTGTGTCTGATGGAAATGGAGGGGATGGCTGTATGTCATCCTCTGTGTCAGATTCACCCTATGCACCCCTGACTGTGCCTAATTTTATCTGGCATTATCATCAGAGTCTGCAGATACACTGACATCAGGTGGCACAGGGCCCACACTGCCTCTCTCATGATCACCTGTGATAAAAAGCAAGAAACACAGGAATACATTAACACTTGCACTACAATAGTGCAATATATGATAACAAACTAACAGTGCTGCCACTATTACAAACAGTGCAGCAATACCTACAGCAGGTGTGAGATCAATACCACTAACTATTACAGACAGTATAGCAATACCCACAGCAGGCCTGAGATCAATAGCACTAACTATTACAGGCAGTACAGCAATATACATAGCAGACCTGAAAACAATATCACTAAGTATTACAGACAGTACAGCAATACACACAGCAGGCCTGAGATCAATATCACTAACTATTACAGATAGCAGAATTCTTACAAATTGCGTCTGATGTTATTGCATACCCTATATCCATCCTTATCAATAGAACCATTACTGAAGCTACTATCCCCACTATTTGGAAGATTTCCTACATCATTCCGCTTCACAAAGGAGGCACCTCCACGGAAATATCAAACTATAGACCAATAGCGATACTGTCCCCAATAGCGAAAATTATGGAAAGATGTATCCACAAACAACTTCTTCACTACCTAACTTGCAATCATCTATTATCTAACACCCAGCACGGCTTCCACCCCCACCACAGTACAACCACTGCCCTCCTTTCCTTTGTCGACTCCATTAATAATAATCGCAATAGCAAACTTATATCCTCCGCCCTCTTTCTTGACCTGTCAAAAGCTTTCGATATGGTCAATCACCAGCTCCTTCTGTCCACCCTTGAAACACTACATCTGGACACCCCATCACTAACCTGGTTCAAAGCTTACCTAACTGGTAGGCAACAGGCTGTCCTGTGGCAAAATAGTCTATCAGGCCTGCTTCCCAATACCATAGGTGTCCCTCAGGGCTCAATATTGGGTCCACTTCTATTTTCCATCTTCATTAATGACCTCCACTCAGTTATCCCTCAATCCACCTGCATCCAATACGCTGATGACTCCACCTTAATCTGCTCAGATCTCTCCCTCTTCAACCTCCAAACCTCCACTCAACTCTGTTTTTCTCTAGTAGAAAAGTGGTTCACCGACCTCAAATTCCTACTCAACCCAACCAAAACCAAATTACTACTATTTTTCCCCAATGTCTTCTCTACCCCAGGAAAAGAACTCCCAAAGACTGATAATACTACCTTCCATGTTAAATCTAATAATGGGACTATCATAACCCCTGTCACCAGTACCAAATTACTAGGAGTAACTATTGATCATAAGCTCAAATTTGACATACACATTACTCAAACCGTAAAATCTGTGAACAAAAAACTTGGATCCATGTACAGAATAAAAAACTTTTTAACTCCTACTGCCAAACTAACCATTGCCCGCACACACCTCCTCTCTACCCTCCTCTATGCCTCCCCAGTCCTTTCTTTCCTCAATAAACGTGAACTAAACATGCTCTCTCTGGCCTATAACCGCATTGCTAGATTCATAACAGGTTCTCCATATCGCACCCACCACTGTCATAACCTGAGGCAACTTGGCTGGTTGGAACTGCCCAACCTACTCAAACTCTACCAACTCACTGAAGCATGTAAAATAATTAATCAACCAGATAGAACCCCATCTCTGTCTAGCATATTGATCCCATACACTAACCTAAATAGTCTCCGATCATCCAACAGCACCCAGATCCTAACCATTAAAGCTAATAATTCTGGCGGTGATGCCCTCTTTGCCAACTCCATTGGCAAACCATGGAACTCCCTCCCAAACAACCTTAGAAATACTACCTCTCATAACCAGTTCAAAAGCAATCTGAAAGAATATCTCAAGACACAATGGCTATGCCCATGTCCTGAACCTGACTAACCTAACATATCTAACTTTCTTATCAAATCTATCCAGACCACTTCCCCTTATTTCTTGTTCCCATCTACTGATCTTGAAATCCTCTTTACCCAAAATATAAGCGGGTGACTCTGGAATTCGTATATATACTATTAGTATATAACATATCTCTGCTATGTATACCTTACGATCTATCTTTGTCTCATAGTACTTCTATATAAAATTGTATTTTTTTACTAATCTTGTAAATGTAACACGTCAACTTGATTATACTTTTTTATAACTTGTATTTTTTATAACCTGTATTTTTTATAACTTGTTTTTTTCAACTTGTGATTTACCATTTATGTTGGAGCTTTTCTCCTTGGGCCTCTACTGAAAAAGGATATGTTTCCAGCTAGACTAGCCCGGTTAACAAATATAAAATAAAATAAATAATACATAAATAAATAATAGATAGCACAGCAATACACACAGCAGGCCTGAGATCAATATCACTAACTATTATAAACAGTACAGCAATACACACAGCAGGCCTGAGATCAATATCACTAACTATTACAGACACTATAGCAATTCACACAGCAGGCCTGAGATCAGTATCACTAACTATTACAGACAGTACAGCAATACACACAGCAGGCCTGAGATCAATATCACTAATTATACCATGACCCCCCATTAATATTCCAAAACGTGCACACTGATTGGCCAGCGTGCACGATGTAAATCGACTTATACTAATGGAAAAAGGTCCGGTCGCCCAGACGTTTTCCATTAGTATAAGTCTCTTTTAAAACACTGTCTCGCTATGTTAAAAGAGTTTAACATAGTGACACAGGTTTAAAAAAAGCAATGGAGATCTCTGTTGCTTTTTTTAAAGCTGTCTCGCTATGTTAAACTCCTTTAACATAGTGACACAGTGTGTAAAAAGCAACAGAGATCTTGCTTTCTCTGTTGCTTTTTTTTTAAACCTGTCTCGCTATGTTAAATGGGTTTAACATGAGACAGTTTAAAATAAGCAACGGAGATCTCCGTTGCTTATTTTAAAGCTGTCTCGCCATGTTAAACCCATTTAACATAGCGGAAAAAAGCAATGGAGAAAGCAAGATCTCCATTACTTTACTGTTGCTATGTTAAGCGGGTTTAACATAGCGAG
>NC_056738.1:56013650-56036218 GCF_019279795.1 Protopterus annectens | reverse complement strand
TGTTCCTCAGGTGGGCCTTCATACAATATAGGGGTGGGACTGCACTACCTGGTAGAACTGTTGCATATTTCTGTCCCTCTCCTCAGATCTATTGGGAAAATATATGTGCTCACTGGCATGTTGGAGCATAGCATCCAGGAATTGGTAGAGGATCCAGGATGCTGATGCCTGTGACACCCCCAGCATGTCCCCTTTTGGTCTCTGAAAGGTACCTGTTGCTAATATTCTAAGGGTACACATACCTTATTTTCCAGTGGGATGGTTTCCCCTCGGTTGGCTCTGGCTCTGAGTTGAGAGTGGCAAAGGTCGCAGAGTTCCTGTAGTGTGTCCCTGTCCATACCATAGCACTCTACAATTTCCATGTCATGTAGATTGTGATAAATTAAACATGGTCTAAACACTCTTCTCCTTCTCAGCATTGGCCTGTTGGCAGCAGCAGAATTGGCCTCAGCCTCTAACACATACAAATGGATTAAAGCAGCAGCAGCAACCCCTGACATTCTGTCTGTGTACACTTTCCATGTCTGTACTTCAAAGGTTTTGACATCTGCAGGAAAAAAAACAGCATGGAGTCTACATGGCTGCTGGATTGGTTGAGTCACATGCAGTTCAGCTTCTTATACTGTAATTCCTATCTATGAAACACAGACAAAGACAGATGCAATCCATTAATAATCTACACTGTTATAAAAAGGCTAAAGTGTATCTAACCAAACTGATGGTGAAGAGAGTTGTATATGTATGGAAGACTACAAAAATGCCTTTTCTTCAGGATATAGTTCTACAGACAAGTACTGAACTTCAGTAGGTATGCTCTCATTTTGTCACCTCCATACCGCACATGCTGGAATGTATTTAAGAATAGCGTGAAGCAAAGGCTTTTACACTTTTATCTGTATGCATTAGTTAGACGTGTACTGATGGCATGGGCCTATTTGTCAAGATGCTTTAGTTAGAAGTGTACTGATGGCATGGGCCTATTTGCCAAGAGATTTCAGAGGTGCACATGGCTGTCAATACATGAACATGGAATACTGTTTGATAAATAAGTACAAATGTGTCAGAGACAGGTCCTTTAATAGCACTTCTAGCATTTGAAATAAGAGTTTGTAAGCAAAGTGGGTCATTCACCTGTTCTTTTGTGGGAGGAGAGCAAGTATGAGTTACTGTTATGACACAAACAAGACTGGACTGTTCTTTGAGGGGTGAGCAAAGGGGACTTACTGTTATGGCCCAAAGAAAGATATGTTGTTCTTGTTACTCTCCTTGTTTTGCATCCTGCCTGTTGTTAGTATTTCTCATATCTAGACTGTTTTATGTTTCACCAGTGGGTAATACTGACTGGCTACCTTTTTAGTTTTATCTGGAAACAGTTATTTTGTAGTTATGTGATATTTATGTGCATTATATGTCTGTTGTCTTTTAGGATACATGCAAGTATGTCACTCAGGCTTGTCAATCCATGGAGACCACCATCACTGATGCTGGAAAGCAAGTCATAGCTGATGGGTTTTTGACAACATGGTACTTTTCTCCTGGAAATATGGCAGCAGATTATTTATGATGTCAGTGCCATAGGTGGCCATTGCAGAACATATGAAAAGGTATGCCATAGGGCCAATTCTATAATAACATCTGCAAGGAAGAGAGCAGATGCAGTGGGCCATGACTAAATGGTTATCGGTGGAGGACCTGCTAAGGAACCCCACTAACCCACACTGAAAAGTTCCTGGCCAATCTGAGAGATCCAGAGAGCTCCCATGAGAGTGCAGTACAGCATGTCCTGGATGTGGGTGCAACACCTTCCTAGACAGCAAGTGCACCCCAGGAGGAATTTCCAGCTAAGCTTTGATATCTCACCAACTGAATACTGTTGTATAGTAAAACAATTGAAATGAATCAGTTAATTCTTTATCACATGTCCTGTTTTGGGGGAGGGATTATAAATTGCTATAGTTATAAGCTTAGTTTGGAGTTGTCAGCCACGTTCTTGTTCAAAGTACCTTTAATGCCCATATACAGGAGTAACTCTATTACCCCCTGTGTTACTGTTAATTATTGCCTTTACCTCTTGCTTAACTTCTTCCAGGACCATCAGGAGTACAGAGCAGTGCATCTTCTGTGGATGGTAAGCTAAATATTTTGATGTCAGTACTGCTGAACATTTTAAAGAAATATTGTAGTTAGTGATATTGATCTCAGGCCTGTTGTATGTATTGCTGTACTGTCTGTAACAGTTAGTGATATTGATCTCAGGCCTGCTGTGTGTATTGCTGTACTGTTTATAATAGTTAGTGATATTGATCTCAGGCCTGCTGTGTGTATTGCTGTACTGTCTGTAATAGTTAGTGATATTGATCTCAGGCCTGCTGTGTGTATTGCTGTACTGTCTGTAATAGTTAGTGATATTGATCTCAGGCCTGCTGTGTGTATTGCTGTACTGTTTATAATAGTTAGTGATATTGATCTCAGGCCTGCTGTGTGTGTGCTGTACTGTCGTAATAGTCGGTGTAGATCTCGGAGCCTGTTATTGCTGTACTGTTTATAATAGTGGCAGCATTGTTAGTTTGTTAGCATATATTGCACTATTATAGTGCAGGTGTTTATGTATTCCTGTGTTTCTTGCTTTTTATCACAGGTGATCATGAGAGTGGCAATGTGGGCCCTGTGCCACCTGATGTCAGTGTATCTGCAGACTCTGATGATGATGTTGGATAAAATTAGGCACAGTCGGGGGTGCATAGGGTGAATCTGACACACAGGCTGACATACAGCCATCCCCTCCATTTCCATCAGACACAACTTGTAGGCCTACACCTACACAGTCCACTGAGCCCACAGATATTGGACAGGTTGAGAGTGAGGACATTGATCAGGGAAGTGAGGCTACTGCGGCTTCAGTGCCTGCTGAGTCTGTCCATAGGCAAAGTGTGGATGAGGTGCCACAAAGGAGAATTGATAGGGGAGCTCAGAGGGGGCCTGCTGTCCCTCCACCACCTAGTGCAGGTGTCACTTTCCGTGTCACTCAATGTATGTTTAGGGCCATCATGGAGGCACAGACACATTCCCATAGGTACTCCAGACAAATGCTCAGGGTTATGGATGTGGCACAGTCTGACATGCAAGACTGCCACCGCTATATTGCCAGTTCACTGGACCAGATGAATTACACTTTGGAACGAGGGGTGTCTGTGATGCAGCAAGGGGTGTCTGCCAGGGAACAAGCAGTGTCTGTGATGGAACATCTGCTGAGAAGGGGATGGCATCCTTGTGGGTGTAGGCATGCCTCTCAGTTCTCCAGATTTTCACAGAATGTACAGATTTTCCCCTCATATTTTTTGTCTGTTCCTCATAAACTTTGTGGTTTTATGGATTTTTGTGGCAAATCAGTGATGACCAAATTCACTAAATAATGACAGTCATTTGCTTTTCAGACTTCATATCTGTCAGAAAATGTATGGTAACACAAGACCTTTTATTCTAACAATTTGCTAAGTTCATGAGAGCAATGTTTAAAATTTGTCCCTAATTTCGGGTGTTTTCCCACCATTATGTTTGGCTTTGTCCAGATTTATTATGCTAAGAGGTCGAGAGGTATGGGTGTAGTCCAGCCACATCACCTGCAGTCAGTCAATGTGGCAGTGACTGATCACTCTCCCATAGTGGCAGTAGTTTCACTGCTCCATTAGTAAATTTGCTGTCCATAATCCAATGTGGCAGGCCATGGGGCCATGGTTCTGGAGGTCTCTGCTGAAGGAGCTCATTCAGCAGTCATCAGTCACATTCAGGTAGCAGCACTGCATCTGACCGTGGGCATGGATGTGCCAGTGCAACTCATGGTGGAGCCAGTTCTCATGGTCAGCTACAACAACAATTAATTGCCACCTCTACCATGTATGGCTCACACCTTTCCGACAGACCAAGATGTAGAGCAAGCATAGAACTGGGCTGTGTTCATGCATGTACTCACACACCAATTTCACCTGAAGAACCCCCACAGACACACACACGCACACAAAACAGTTACTCAGTTTGTCCCAGTGGCCATTTGTTGTTTTACCCCAATGTCTGCCTTCCTCTCTTTCCTACTCACACACACTCACAAACCTTCTGTATCAGCCTAGGCTTTCTGCCCCCCGACACACAAACACGTGAACAACACCATGTGCCATATCCCTGTTTTCCATCTTTTGGATTCAGGAATACAAAAGCTGTGTCTGATGCTCAGGGTGCAAAGCTAACTATAGCTGCATTTGAGTTGTTGAACTGGTCATTGTACATTTTACTTATATTGGCCTTGGAAAGTTGCACAGTTGATATCATCAGCATTTCACAACATTATAGTGAATGCTCTTGTAAGGGTGTTGCGGTCAGAATCTCCAACGTGTAGCATTGTTTTCTAACTTTTCTCTTTAATGATCTTCCAGGACAAATGCATGGTGCACATCATAAGTCATGCTATCATATTCAGATCTTAGGATTGTATGACAGCACTGTAGTCAAAACTCATCAGAACAGTAATACAGAATAATGCTCTCTCTTGCATATACCTCTACAGACACATGCAGCAGCTGGAGAGACCACAGGACTTTCTTAGGAAGATAACACAGGGCCTACAAACCATGGCATGATGTATGTGGATAGATTAAAAGCCATGTCACTGTCATCTGTCTGGTATAGGATGAGGTGACATTTGCCTGGCCTCCAGGCTAGTGTCTGACCATGCTCTGGTGGGATGACTGCATACAAAACATCTGATATAGCTGATGACATCAACAGTGTCCGTTGAGAATATGGTAGTAACAGTGCCACACATGCTGTGGTAAAAGGCTCTCTGTAATATCAAGCAAGAGCACATATGCCCACACACACACACACACACACACACACACACACACACACACACACACACACACACACACACACACACACACACACACACACACACACACACACTTGACTGCAGTGAGAATAGAATCCTTACCTATCTAAGCACACAGAGTACAGAAAGCAATGTGTAACACAAGCACCATGGCACAAGTCTGACTTCTGCAAGACTGCAGCTGAATTTATAGTACATGATATCAGCAGCCTATGTGCAAGACAAGATGCTGGCAGGCCTGCATAGCTTCATAGCTTCATAGGTTCATACAAGGCTACTACCATAATAGCCCTAGGTTCATAGGTTACTAGGCTAATGGCCCTAGGATCTTGTCAAGCCTACCCATGTTTTACCACGTCTCCCTTATAGACCAAAATATGTGGTCTGTAGTTGTAAATCCATGATCAGCGCTGGATGACCCTCTCTAAGAGTGACATAGGTGAAACCCCTGGGGTAAATCGACGATTTCCCATTCAATTGTCCCAGTTACACTTAAATAGGGTCATTGAGGTGCTCAGTTTCTCGTGAATTGGAAGTTTGCTCCATTGGAGTGGCAGTCTCTGGGGAGACATATCTATCTCTCTAGCATGTCCTATTGATATCACAGGCTAGGTTAAGGTCCCCAGAGTGAGTGAGTCTTGTTCCATGTGATTTGCAGAGGTGCAGCATGTCCATTAATGCATGGTTTGAGAATGCTGTTTAAACCAGCCACAGGTCACTTCTCAGTAGTCTGTATGATACCAAGTACAATGACAGGGGTTTCACTTTGAAGGACTGAAATTTCAGTACATCAAACCTCTGATCATCAAAGACCAGAGGACCAAAGCGCTGAAATATTTAAACTTCTGAATGGAGATCACTATACAGTGCAGAACGGGAACTTTACCAAAATTGATGCAGGGGCTCAACCCGTGAGTCGAATGTAGATTTACATGCCCAGGTTAGGTAAGTCACTTGTCTGGAGCTGGATTTGGAGTCAGCTACTACAGTGTGGGTTCTGTCAGTAAACTCCAGTTGGCAACCCATCGAGTGATGTAGGGTTAATGCCCAGGTTAGTAAGTTTTCTATCTATGATTCCAGAGTGGGGATGGTGTCAAACTGGTAAGGTCTAAATATGGCTGTGTGGACTGCCCTTACCCTCATCCATGGCTCTGGAGACTGATTCAAAGTCAATAAGGTTCAGTGAAGACAAGATTGGCTCCCTTCATAAACCCAACTGGAGTGGGGTCTAGTGTTTTAGAGGTTGCCAATGTCTTTGTTTATAAGTTCCATGATAATGCAAGCATTCCATGGCCTTGCAGACTCAGGCTCAAATCACGACTGATGGGGCAGTAGATCCCGGGATCCAAGGTGGATCCCACTTGTGGAGTGGGATAACTGTAGCTGTGCGCCACTCAGTGGGCACAAAGCATGAGGTGAGGGTATGGTTAAACATGACACTTAGGTGAGGTGCAGGTTCATTTTGTAGTTCATGTAGTACACAGCCTGGGATGTCATCTGGTCCCTTGGATGCTGCATTCTTAGCTTTGGAGAGTGTGTTTTTTACCTGTGTGGCCATTATTACTGGAATTTGGTAATCTTGCAGTATTGAGATAGGCCATTTAGGGGGTGAGAGGAGGTGAAGTTGGCACTGAATCGATCTGCCAGGATATTGTCAATATCCTTGGGATCAGTATATTTAATGCCATTCTGTTGTAGCTCAGAGCTTATCTGAGCATTGCCATTTAGATTCTTGACATAGTTATAGAATGCCTTGTGGTTGTCTTTGGAATCTTTGGCAATTTTATTTTCGTAACTAGCTTTGGAGGATTTTATGAGGGATTTCAGCTTCTTACTGAGGCTGGTAAGGGAGTTTTTTGCATCCTGGGATTTTCCTCTTTTCTGCAACAGTTTCTTCCTTTGGTTGCAAAGTTTGATTATGGCAGGGGACCACCAGATTGGCTTTCTTTTTTTGGAGGAGAGCATTTTGGTTCTATTTGGGATGGCACAATTCATGCATGAGTTGATGTGCTCATACAGTGCCTTAGTGTAGGACTTAGCAGTCGAACTTTCAGTTCCCATCTGCATGGGTGTCATGAAATTTGTAACTTCTGACTTGAGTAGCATGAAGTTGGCTTTGGAGAAGTATGTTATGGAGGTTTCCTTACTGGGGAGTGGGAGTGGGATGTGGATGTTAAGGGTGATTAGCTTATGGTCTGACCTGACCAACAAGGGGGTGACCATATGTGTGGAGCATCGATTTCCCATGTTGGTAATGACCAGGTCTAGCATATTGGAGCCCCTGGTGGGACTATGGATTGGTTGATCCAGGGCATTGGAATTTATGAATTCCAAGAACCATTGGGCAAAGGTGTTTGACCACGAGTAGTTTTCCCAATTAATGGCAGAGTAGTTGACATCACCCAGTATTAGGGTGTTTGGCTTTATATTAATATTTTCCAGTATGTTTAGAAAGGTGTAGTGAGAATCTTGGGGCATGGTGGGGGATCTGTAGCAAGCTACAATTTGGATTGCAGTCTCACCTAGTGTTAGTTTCACCTGGAGAATTTCAGACGCATTGTGTTGGGCAACTAACCTGGTGGTGTGAATATCCTTGGTGAATATGATCAGTCCTCCACCTTTAGTGTTTCAATCCTGGTTTGGTGGCTGAAAAGTGTGGTAAGAGTTGTCGCCTGGTATTGCAGAGGTGCTCTCTGGAGCCTTGAATCAGGTCTCAGCTACTGCACAGATATCAATGTTCTCCATTTTAGGAGTGCCTCGAGAGAGTGCATTTTGAGGTTTAGACATCTAGCATTGAGTAGCATTACTTTCAGATTTTGCATGCTTGTACCTGTTACATGTCACTGTCATCTGTCTGGTATAGGATGAGGTGACATCTGCCTGGCCTCCAGGTCAGTGTCTGACCATGCTGTAATGGGATGACTGCATACCCAAACATCTGATATAGCTGATGACATCAGCATTGTCTGTTGAGAATATGGTAGTAACAGTGCCCCACATGTGTGGTAAAAGGCTCTCTGTAATATCAAGCAAGAGCACATATGCATGCACACTTGACTGCAGTGAGAATATAATCCCTATCTATCTAAGAACACAGAGTACAGAACACAATGCATAACACAAGCACCATGGCACAAGTCTGACTTCTGCAAGACTCTGCTGAATTTATAGTACATGACAGCAGTCCACGTGCAAGACAAGATGCTGGCAGGCCTGCAAAGCTTCATAGCTTCATAGGTTCATACAAGGCTGCTACCTTAATGGCCCTAGGTTCATAGATTCATAGGTTACTAGGCTAATGGCCCTAGGGCCTTGTCAAGCCTACCCATGTTTTACCACTGCTCCCTTATAGACCAAAATATGTAAACCATAGTTGTAAATCCATGATCAGCAATGGCTGACCCTGTCTAAGAGTGACATAGGTGAAACCCCTGGGGTAAATTGACGATTTCCCATTCAATTGTCCCAGTTACGCTTAAATAGGGTCATTGAGGTGCTCAATTTCACGTGAATTGGGAGTCTGCACCATTGAAGTGGCAGTCTCTGGGAGACATATCTAGCTCTCCAGCATATCCTATTGATATCACAGGCTAGGTTAAGGTCCTGAGAGTGAGTGAATCTTATTCCATGTGATTTGCAATGGTGCAGCATGTCCATTAATGCAGAGTTCGATAATGCTGTGTAAACCAGCCACAGGTCACCTCTCAGCAGTCTATATGATACAGAGTACAGTGACAGGGGTTTCACTTTGAAGGACTGCAATTCAGTTCATCGAACCCCTGATCATCGAAGACCAGAGGATCAAAGTGCTGGAATATCAAAACTTGTGAATGGAGATCACTATACAGTGCAGAACGGGAACTTTACCATTCTGATAACTGTAGTGTGATCTCAGAGTTGGTATATTTAACTAGGATGGGGTGTGGGGGGTGCAGGGTGGCTTGCCCCATGCAAAAATGTGAAATGAGAAGTTTTTACGTTTTGGGGGGTTGTCGGTTTGATATTTCAGTACTTTGATCCTCTGGACTTCGAAGATCAGAGGTTCAATGTTTTGAAATTTCGATCCTTCAAAGTGAATCTGTGACAAGGACTTCAGTCTGTCCATGTAGGTAATGTGTCTGGTGAGGTACATTCAAAAGGGAGCATTGTATTCTATTATTGGTCTGATGAGGGATGAGTACAGTGGAGTTATAACATCCTTAGTCTTGGATGCTATGCCCTCACTTATAAGGTGTGCAACATAAAGGGCCTTCATTACCACCTTGGACACATGATGATTAAAGGTGAGGTTGCCATCAACTTGCATTCACAAATCTTAAAACATTAGGTTAGAACATAGGGGTTATTATTAATATTGTAATTTGTAAGGACTTCTCCTTTGCTGAAAGGGGTAACAGTGCATTATTTTGGGTTAACTTTAAGCCTATGGCCTTGGCAACAATCATTTATGTATTTAAGCACATTTTGTAGTATGCTGACATCATCTGGGGATCCAAAGACTGTGCCCAGTTTGTAATCGTCAGTTAACTTGTTGAGCCACAGGTCACCATTTTTCCCCATTTTCTGAGAAATACATTCCAAAATACAGATTCTTGTGGGACACCACTGGTAACAAATCTGCTGGTAGAGGTGGAATCTCCACCTATGACCATATACATTCTGTTGGTGAGCCATTTGGCTACCCATCTAATGATGCATGGGTTAATCCCCAGGGGGGTGAGTTCTGCAATGTTGCCTTAGTAGGTGATTGTTTCAAAGCCTTTGGCCAAGTCGGGATAGGCAGTATGTACTGATTTGCCTTCAACCAGGGCTTTGGTGACACTTTCAAAGAACTCCACTAGGTTTAACAGCCATGATCTGGCCTTGACAAAGCCAAACTGTGCCAGGTAAAGAGTTTGAAGGTCACTGATATCCTTGTTGATAAGGTCCAAGATCATTCTCTTCATGGCTTTACAGACAAGACTGGTCAGTTTTATGGGTGTATAGTTCCATAGGTCAGTTGAGGGACATCCTCTGTGCAAGGGTATTATGGTTGCTGTGTTCCCCTCTGCCAAGACAAAGCCAGTACTTAGACTGTGGTTGAAGGGAGTAGCCAGTGGTTCTGCTAACTCTTGCTTTAGACTGTTTAGTAAGCAGCCTGGGATGTTATCCAGTCCCATAGAGGCTGTGTTTTTGGCATTGATGAGTGGAGTTATGACCTGTTATTTGAAGACAGGGATGTGAAATTGTTGCCATACATGCCTGCTAACAGGTTGGCTATGTTATCAGATTTAGTATGAGTGGTACTGTCCACTCTGAATTTGGTGCAAAGTCAGGCCTTCCCTTTTACATTACAGACATAGCTAAAGAATGCCTTATGATTATCCTTAGAAGTGAATGCTAATTTAGTTTTGTAATTAGCTTTAGAGGACTTTACACAATGTCTATTTTGCTTGTTCAGGCTATGGAGGTTCTTCTTCTGCTGAGACTGTTTCCTCTTATTCCTGGACATCAGTTTATTTCCCTTGTTGTATAATCTATTTATGCTAGATGTCCACCAGGGCAGCTTGTTTTTTTGTGAAGAAGTTTTGATCCATTCTGGTACAGCTAAGTCAATACACTTGTAAAAGTGTTTATACAGGGCATTTGTGTGCACCTCTGTATAGGAGTCTTCACTGTCATTGGTGGCAGTAGGTTTGATGGCTGGTCCATTGGTATATGCCACCACTTAGGAGGCTGTAGTTTGCTTTGCAGAGATTTTTCCACCTTTTGGATCATGAGGGGGGGTCAGGTATGATTGTTACATTGAATGTGACTGATTTATGGTCAGACCTTACCAGGGAGGGCTGCCACACATGGGGTAGTGCAGCAATCTCCCATGTTGATGAGTACTAGGTCAAGGACATTTGAGCCCCTTATGGGGGTGCAGACTAACTGTTCCAGAGTATTCATGTTTATAAAGTGCAGGAACCTTAAGGTGAGCATGTTTGAGCTCATATATGTATCCTAGATTATGGAAGAAAGTTACCCATGCCTAGGGTATTTGGCTGTGTTATGAGTGACTCAAGTAGGTCCCAGAAGGCACTATGTGGTTTTCAGGGTTCATGTTGGTGGACCTGTAGCTAACAATGATGTGGAGGGGGGATTTTCCTACAGTTAGTTTGATGTGGAGTAACTCTAGGGAGTCATACTGCTTAACCAGTCTTGAGGTGTACTTGTCTTTTATGAAGATTGATACACATCCTCATTTGTTTCTTTCATGTTCATTTTTCAGCCTGAACATGTGGAAGGCATTATAGCCTTTCATGGCCAGAGTACTCTCTGCATCCCTAAACCATGTCTCTGTGACTGCACAAACATTGACATCTTTCCAAGTAAGAACTGCCTCCATTGAGTGTAGTTTCTGATGTAGACTCCTAGCATTAAGCAGCATAACCCTGAATTTGTCTTTTGAGGATATTTTTACATCTGGAACATTGTTCTTATGACATTATCTAAAAAGTTACTATGGGGGAGGCAAGTACCTTGGCTAGTAACCAAAAGGCAAGAGGTGACAGATGAAGACCATCCCTGGCAAAGCAGCATGGTCTGTTGACCATATCATCCCAGCCTGACAACTAGTGTATCACCCAGGAGTGACACCAGTAGCTAAGCCAATTCTTGAAGTCAATAATTCTTTTGTTTGTATTGAATCATCATCTTTGGTGAAGGTAGAATGCTGCTTAGGGCTACAGACATACCTATCTGGGACACATAATCTGACAGCTCAATCATATCTCTCTTCATATAGTCCAGTGAGGTATGTCTCAAGTCATTTACTCCAACATGGACTATGACAGAGGTGTAACTGTGCTTGTTGTTGAGAGACTTGAGTGGGTGCATGACTTTGCAGATCCCAGCACCTGACAGGCAGCTAACTGTGACTTTTTCCTTGTACAAACTGTTGAGGGGGACATCTGTGTGTCTCACTGTGGATTCACCTATGAACAAGACATTGGTTTTCAGGTGTTTTGCCATAAGGGCTTCATGGGTGACACACTGATACATTTGTTTTTATGTATAGTGGGTTCCGTTGGGACTGTAATGTGTGCAGAAGGTTTGTATTTACAAGGTCTCTGCTCTATATGTGGGGTTAAGTGCTACACTTTAATACTGATATGTGGGGTTATGTGCTGTACACTTGATTTGTTGAGGAGATGAGGTGTGTGTCTTGACAACCTGTTTGACATCTGGTTTGTTGTTACCTGAGAAAGAGAGCATTTCTTTTAGATTCATTTGATAGTTGCATCTCTCACATATTGTATTTGTAAGATTTACAAGTACATGGTTGTCAGTATACATGAGGCAATAGAAGCCTAGCTTTGTAAAAACACAAGTACCCTTTTAGGTGATTGTTGTTAGCAGAGTGATTTTGAGAGCAGCAACAACTGGGCCTGTCTCTGAGGGACCTTGGTGCCAGCCCAGAGGTGATGTTAAAATCACCCAACCAGTAGTAAAGGTTGTACTTGAACAGGGTCATCTAGGAGCAGTGTTTCACATGCAGTGGGAGCCTATAACAGAGGAGTGTGAGTCACTGGGGGATATATCTGTCTTCCCTGCATGTTCTGTTTATGTCACAGGCTATGTTGAGAACCCTGTCTCAAGTTATTCCTGTCCCATTTTATTTGCAGATGTCCAGCATTTCCTGTAGGGCAAGGTATGAGACTTGTCTGTAAGTAAGGCCTAGGTCACCTCTCAGCAGCTTGCAGGAAACTGAGTACAGTGGCAGGTCTTGTAGTCTTTCCATGTATGTGATGTTTGGAGAACTTGCATTCTCCCATTCACATACCTCTATTTTTTCTCCAATTGCTGTAGTTGTCTGGTGAGGTACAAGCATAAGGGAGCCTTGTAGTCAATTAGTGGTCTGATAAGGGTGGAGTACAACAGAGCTATGACCTCCCTGGTCTTGGATGTGATGTCCATATGCATGATGTGCACAATGCAGAATGTGTGCCTCACCACTATGGGCACATAGTGCTGAAAGTGTAGATTGCTATGAACATGTGTTCACAAGTCTCAGAGCACTGTTTTGAGCTGAGAGGGGTGTTATGTATATCATAATTAGCAGGGGTACTTCATTGCTGAAGGGGACAATGAGGCATTGTTTGCTGTAGAGTTTAGTCTGTGAGTTTGGCACCATTCATTTGTCTCTGGCAGCTCCTTCTGTAATATGTTACCATCATTGATGAATCATTGGTGAATCCATATGAGTGTATTCAATTAACAGTCATCTGCAAACGTGGTAAACCATGGGTCACTTACCATTGCCCACACTTCAGGAAGTAGTTTCCATACTCTTGATGGCCCAGCACAGATCCTTGGGGTATTCCACTGGTAAGTGGCTAGGGGTGCAGTCCCAACTTTGAGAGTGTGTGTTCTGTAGGTGAGACAGTTGGCTATCCAGCTAGCACTGTATGGTTTAATTCCCAGATGGGACATTTTCACTATGAGACATTAATGGGGGATATTGTCAAAGGGTTTGGATAACTAAACATAGGTGGTATGTCCTGTTATCTGTCACCTCAGGTCTTTGGGGTCAGGATCAAAGAAGTCCACAAGGTTCAATACACAAGAGCTATCCTTGATAAACACAGCACCAGTTGACTCAAGTACTAGATGGATAGCCAACTGGCTCAACAACAGAGCACACACTCTCAAGGTTGGGGACTGCACCTCCACCATCTCACTCACCCATGGAATACCACAAGGATCTGTGCTGGGCCCTCAACTGTTTGGGAAATACTTCCCTGAAGCACAGGCAACAGTATATGCCCTGTGGTTTACCAAGTTTGCAGATGATTGTTAACTGGACACACTCATATAAAGTCCCCCAATGATAGTAACATATTGCAGTAGGGGCTAACACAGACTGATTGGTGATAAACACATGAACTGAACCCTACAGCAAACAAGGCTTTATTGCCCCCTTTGGCAATGAAGTACCCCTGCTAATTATGATATACATAGCATCCCCCTAAGCTCAAACACATTGTTGTGAGACTTGTGAACACATGCTCATAGCAATCTACACTTTCATCACTATGTGGCCATAGTGGTGACACACACAATCTGCATTGCACACATCATACATATGGACATCACATCAAAGACCAGGGTAGTCATACCTCAGCTGTACTCTACCCTTATCACACCAGTAATGGAGTACAATGCTCACATCTCTCTGTACCTCACCAGACACCTGCAGCAATTGCAGAGAACATAGGCTTGTGCCTGGGAAACTCCTAGGCCTCCAAACGTGAGCTACATGGAAAGACTGACATACCTGTCACTGTACTCAGTATTCTGCAGGCTGCTGAGAGGTGACCAATGGCTGCCCTGCAGAGCAGTCTCAGACCCTGGCCTTCTGGAAATGATTTTCATCTGAAATTCAAATGGGACAGCTATAATTTGCCCCAGGGTTCTCAACCTAGCCTGTGACAGAAACAGAACATGCTGGGGTGATAGATATATCCCACAGTGATTCACAAGCCTCTGTAATAGGCTCCCACTGCATGAGAAAAAGTGCTCCTCAATGACCTTGTTCAAGCGCAACCTTGACTGCTGGTTGGGTGGTTGTTAAATCACCTCTGGGTTGGCATCTATGTCCCTCATGGACACGGCCAGGTAGTGCTGCTCACTAACATGATCTGCTAAAAATGACCATCCATCTATGCTCAATAATGGTACTTCTGTTTTTACACAGCTAGGCCTCTAAAGACCCTAGTGCTATTAGGCTAGTAGCCTCATATGAACCTATGAAGCTATGTGTGTATGCAGGCCTCACAACCTGTTGTCACCCACATGGCCTGCTGATGTCATCTACTATAAGTACACCAGCACTCTGGTATAAAT
This sequence comes from Protopterus annectens, assembly GCF_019279795.1. NCBI lineage: Eukaryota > Metazoa > Chordata > Ceratodontiformes > Protopteridae > Protopterus > Protopterus annectens. The sequence continues at coordinate 56,021,466 of NC_056738.1, read as the reverse complement.
CAGACTTGTGCCATTGTGCTTATGTAATGTATTGTGCTCTGTAGTCTGTGTACATAGATAGGTAGGGGTTCTGTTTTCACTGTAGTCAACAGTGTGTGTGTGTGTGTGTGTGTGTGTGTGTGTGTGTGTGTGTGTGTGTGTGTGTGTGTGTGTGTGTGTGTGTGTGTGTGTGTGTGTGTGTGTGTGTGTGTCTAGACAGCAGAGCAGATGTGTGTATCCTACAGTTATTTCTCCAATTACATGGATTGTCAGTACTTTGATATTTGCTCTTGCCTACACATCCATTTCATACAGGCCACCCAACCTCTTGTCTCCCACATGGCCTGCTGATGTCATCTAATATAAGTTGACCTTCTCTCCTGTGTAAATTGAACTTGAGCTGTAGTGTTTGCATTAAGTACTGTGTTCTGTAATCTGTGTACTTAGACAGGTAGGGGTTCTATTCTCACTGCAATCAAATGGGTGTGTGAGCTGCTTGACATTACAGTGAGCATTTTACACCAGCATGTGAGACACTGTCATCTTGTCCTCAACAGACACTGCTGATGTCATCAGCTATCTTATATTTTTGGATAGGCAGTACTCCCATCAGGGCAGGGTCAGAGACTGGGCTGGGGGCCAGGCAGAAGTCATGTCATCCTATACAATAAAGTTTGCAGTGACATGGCTTTTAATCTAGCCAGATACATTGTGGCATGGTGTGTAGGCCCTGTGTTATCTTGCTGAGAAACCCCTGTGGTCTTTCCAACTGCTACATGTGTCTGGTGAGGTACATGTAAAATGCTCATTATACTCTATTAGTGCTATAATGAGGTTTGACTACAGTGCTGTCATACAATCCTAAGATGTCAGTATGATGGCATGACATATGATGTGTACAACATAGGCTTTCAATAGCACTGTGAACACTTGGTGGTCAAAGTTCAGATTTCTATCTAAATGTGTTCCCAGTGCTTGCATCACTGGGTTTCTGCATGGCAGGACTGTGTCAATGTTGTGATTAACAGACCTCCATGAGGACTTCCACTTTTCAGACAGACAACATTACAAACACACATTTCTGCATTTATTTGTAGACTGTGTGCCTTTGTCACCATTCAGTTGTGTGTGTTAGGTCCTCCTATACTATGTTATCACCATTGTTGGAATCAATGATTACACACAATAAGCAAGAATCAGCAAACTTGGTAAGCTAAAAGCCATATACTTTAGCCTGAACTGTCAGAAAATGCAGTTCAAACAGTGAAGGGCCAGGGACATATCCCTGAGGTTTCTCAATAGTGACAGCTCTGCTGGTATAGGTTGATTCACCAACTGTCACATGATATGTTCTGTCAGTGAGCCAGTTGGTTACCCATCACCTGACGTAAGGTTTAATCCCCAGTTTGAGGGTTTTCTCAATGATACCTGTGCATGTGATTGTGTCAAAACCGTAGGGCAGATCACAATAGGCAGTATGCACTGTCTTACCTTTCTCCAGGCCTATCACATGGAATTAATGTGCTGTGACAACATCACAGATCACCTGTGGCATGACCCAGCACATACACCTTCCTGATACACTGGAATACACAGTTCAACACACCCTCCACATGGCCCATGTTCCTGTACAAGGGTTTACATCAACATGCATCCACTTGCATTGGGGGAACAGCACCTGATGCATGCAGACATCCTGACTTTCCTCAACTTTGAGGTAGACCAACATGTCATCATGGACCTCTTCTACATGTATACTAGTAATATTCCAGGTGTATGCAACAGATCTGTGTGAGTTGTTACTGCTACATCAGTTCTGTTACATCAGATAGATGTCCTCAAAGAGTTCATCAAGGACATGCATGATGACAACAGTATCATATTGTGGAACTTGAACAGGTGAAGGCATTTGACAAAAAGTCACACTGTGATATTCAATCAACACTAATAAACGAAAAGGATGAAGAATCAGGAACCAAGTCTTAAAAAGAACCAGGAATTTATTTGTTGAATCACTCGAACCACAAAGGTGTAACAAAGCACAGATAATCCACCACACATTCGGTTTTCCCTATATAGAAAGACTGGCATTTTTTACATGTTGCCAAATAAACTAGACCTGAGGAGTCACAATTATAAAAATGCCTATCATTAACAATAGTTTTACTTCTACTACTAATATTGGTAATATTACTATTAGATATATAGGTACATTTGGCACATCTTCCACATTTATAAGTGCCTTTTCTCCTTCTGTCCTGTGGATTTAAAAATTTTTACTTTCTAATAGATTTCTTATACTTAAGGAATTTTTATATACAATCTTCACCAACCTATTACCCCCTAAATCTAATTCCGTTAGGTCCATAAATCTATCCCACTCTTTATTAAAAATCCTTTTTATTTTACTGTTAATGGTGTTATATTCCAAGGTCAGGGCTAAATCAAAACATTCTTGTTGTTTGATATTTTTTGTGCTGGGTAAAATATCTTTCTCTTTTTCCTTTTTTGTAACCAATGGGGGAAATTTGGTTCCCCTAGCTTTTACTACTTCTTCTCTAATTTCCTTAATGAAATTACTTGGATATCCCCTTTCTTTAAACATGTTCTCTAACAGATCACATTCTATGTCAAAATCTTGATCCCTACTGGTCATTCTACTTCCTCTCACGAACTGACCTTTGATAATGTTCTTTTTAACGTGTATAGGGTGAGCACTATCAAAGTGTAAGAAAGAATTACAGTAGGTAGCTTTTCTGTATACTCTAGTTTCTAGGTGACTTTCTCTTTTATATATTTCGATATCCAGATATTGCACTGCATTAGTAGTTACCTTATGGGTAAATTTCAAAAAACTACAGGTATTATTAAGGTACACCAAAAAAGAATTAAGTTTTTCCTCTCCTCAAAAAAAAAAGAAAGATATTTTACCCAGCACAAAAAATATCAAACAACAAGAATGTTTTGATTTAGCCCTGACCTTGGAATATAACACCATTAACAGTAAAATAAAAAGGATTTTTAATAAAGAGTGGGATAGATTTATGGACCTACCGGAATTAGATTTAGGGGGTAATAGGTTGGTGAAGATTGTATATAAAAATTCCTTAAGTATAAGAAATCTATTAGAAAGTAAAAATTTTTTAAATCCACAGGACAGAAGGAGAAAAGGCACTTATAAATGTGGAAGATGTGCCCAATGTACCTATATATCTAATAGTAATATTACCAATATTAGTAGTAGAAGTAAAACTATTGTTAATGATAGGCATTTTTATAATTGTGACTCCTCAGGTCTAGTTTATTTGGCAACATGTAAAAAATGCCAATCTTTCTATATAGGGAAAACCGAATGTGTGGTGGATTATCTGTGCTTTATTACACCTTTGTGGTTCGAGTGATTCAACAAATAAATTCCGGGTTCTTTTTAAGACTTGGTTCCTGATTCTTCGTCCTTTTCGTTTATTAGTTTGGATTTGCACTTCTTGTTTGGTATTCAATCAACACTGTCACATGGAGAATCAGGAACTGCTATATCAGCAGGAAGACCTAGACTGGTGTATAACATATTGGGCATCTCATGTTGAGATGATCATGTGACCTCGCATCTCAGGTTCAGTGATTAGCCTCCTCATTCTGCAGTTCACAGATGGACATCAAATATGAAATACACATGCTAACAGGACCATTTATTCCGAAACTTGCTGTAGAAACCTAAAGAAGCCAGGGACTGTGTGAGTTTATAGTGCAAGGACAATCGCAGCAGTGGAGGAGGAAGGGGAGTAGCTTCAAACAGTCTATTGCTTTAAAGATTCATTGCTCAGGAGAATCAACAGTCTAAAGGCTCTGGCTAAGGACACACGCTACTCGACCACATAATGCATTGACACATCACAGGTACTGTTTCACCTATTACAGATCTAAATGCTTCTCATACACATATGCATTTAAACACACACACACACACAGTTTCTCTGTTCATAGTAATCACTCACACAAGATCGTTCTCACACTCTTTCTCAGTCTCTCACAGTCACCAGCTGCTTTCATACATACATTCACTCACCCAAGTTCACTCTCACTCTCTCTCTCTCTCTCACACACACACACACACACACACACACACACACACACACACACACACACACACACACACACACACACACACACAGTTTCTCTGCTTTCATGCATGCATTCACACACACACACATGCAGACAGAAACATAAACACACACTTTTCTGTTTCAGTTGATCGATCGCTGTCTCTCTCTCTCTTACTCTCATACACACATATACTCTCACACACACTCTTTATTTTAGTTTTTTTTTTTATTTTACACTCGCTAAACAGCAAAAGTGCTGCTTAGCGAGTGTAAAATAATGGCTCGCTCGCTCTCACTTTCACTGACATACACACATACACTCAAACACAGTCATAAATACACACACCTACCTTTTTTTAGTTGTCTTCTTTTTTATATTTTACACTTGCTAAACAGCAAAAGCGCTGCTTAGCAAGCATAAAATAATGGCGGCCATTCCGTTTTCTCAGTCCGAGCTCGACGACAGCTTGATATGTTGCCGTGAAGTGGCGGACTCATTCTTCTTAGCAGGCATTACTTGTACATTAATACCCTGCTGGAGAATGCTTGTTCTCTAGTCAGGGTACTAATGTACAATTTGCCCATTGTCTAATGTTTGCTAATATTTGCATTAATAATTCCAAAAACCATGACACATACAAAGTATTAAAATATTTCATCTTAAAGCTTAAACAATGGCAAACACAACTGCATTCAGATTTGACCTCTGTCTAGTGCAGATAATGGGATATTAATTGTGGTTCATATAAAATTTATTTATATTTTCATAAATTTCATGTGTCTCTAAATATCTCAACAACCAAGTAGCACAGACAGAACTGCTTAGCCTCATATGGGAGCACTTACCTGGATGAATAAAATGTTTCTTACAGTATATGTGTAACTTGAGTGGTTGCTGAGATATTGTAAATTGTTTACAAAATATTACAAACATAATAGTTACTGTACTTACTGTGACTTATAAAACCGAGTTTAAGACCTAGAATCTAAAACATACTACCACTTTAAAAATAGTTTTTATGGAAGAGTTTGACATTTACATTTCTTTAATAACCCCTATGGTTCCAGAATTATGAGCATTTGTTTGAAATATGAGGACATAATTTGATTTTATCAAAAAACTTAGGCTCCACCCACTGGAAGAAACAGTGCAAATTTTCAGAGGTTCATTGGATGGAATGAGTTAATGAAATTTGGGACAAGAGCTTTAATCAATTAAATTGTGAGGGTATTTTATTTTGGTGGCAATATTTGTCTCTTCCCTGTTAAAATTGGCTAATAAGGAGCTAAGGTCAAGAAATAAGACCAATTATAAGTATGGAGATACCCCTATCTCTTTTACATCTTTCACTTCTAGTCATGTAAAACTTGTAGATTTATTTAATTGGTTTATTAACTCTATAGGCAATAGTTTCATGGATCTCATTAAAATCTGGTCAAAGTGGATCTAAATGGAGCTGACAGAGAAGGAATAGATAGACGTGTTTAAGAATTGTTACAATTCACATTTATTTTATATTACTTCTTTCACTTTACACAAGGTGATCAGTTCTTGGCAATATTCCCCAGCTAGATTAGGGAGAAGGAAACAGATATCACTTAGTTTTTGTTGGTAGTGCAGCACACTAAATGCTATTTTCACAAGAGGTGGTCTTGCCAATTGTTAGGATAAGATATTTCATTCCGTTTGTTGAGTATCACAAATTTGTGTAATGATCACACATTTTGGCCCTTAGGTATCTCTAGGAGGAATTGTGGTGTCCCTAGTAGTCTCTGGGAGGGAGGGGCAATCAGAATTGTGGTGGCCTCTGCTCTTGCTACTTTCTTTAAATTTTATAAAATTCCAAATGTGGATTGCAGCAAGGAGCTTATTATTTGCTTCTTTCTTTTTTCCTTTTCTTCCACTATTCCACATCCTGTAAAGCACAGTCTTCCATCTAACAACCTTACAATCACAAACAGCACCTCTAATTATCCACCACACCCACTCCATCCCAAGCAGATCTTTCACTCATGACTAAACCCAACCAAACCATGCCCAAACTACCCAAACCCTCATACATATGGCTCTTACAATTGCTCCTATGTGTATCCACCCTCACACTGCTAACTTCTATCACCAACCACCATAAACAACTTAATTTTATCGACATACCAAGAAAAACTACTTCCACTAACATTATTACAACACACCCTGTTACTCAACTAGTCCCACATCATTACCAAACCTTTATTCACCACTATGCACACAGATTACAGCCATCACACTACCAGTCCCAAACAACTATAAAGAACTTTAAGACCCTAAACAAACTACTCAAACTCTATTTTTACCTCAGAACCCAACTCATTAGCTGTGGTGATATACACCAAAACCCAGGCCCACAAAATCTAGGAGCCCCAGCCCTCAACCTGAATGATACCCTACTCCACCGAGACAAATCCACGCTCCACATTTTAAATTTAAATGTCAGAAGTATACTAAACAAAGTCCACGACCTTCATGCACTACTCTCCTTTTATCAACCTGAGATAGTCATACTAACAGAGACTTGGCTTAAACCAGGCAACCACAACAATGAAATCACTCCACCAGGTTACAATATAATTCGTAGTGATAGAATAGGTAAAAAGGGGGAGGGGGTTGCTATAGTGAATAAATCTCACCTCATCCTTGAGAACATAGACATAATAACCCCAGACCTTGATAAAATTGAACTTACTCTAACAAAACTAAAACTTAATGATAGTAAACACATCAACATCATAGGATGCTACATCCCTCCAGGCAACAATATCCCCATTACAGAAAAACTCCTAGAATGGATATCTAACTCCCTCCCCCAGGAAAGCATAGTATTAGGAGACCTTAATACTGACTGGCAAAATTGTTCCAGTCATAACCCACTCTCCCATATTAACCTACATGGCCTAACCCAACTCATCGCTTCCCTCACAAGAACAGACAAGAGAACCAAACACCAATCCACTGTAGATTGGATACTCGTATCCCACCCATCACTGATATCCCTAGCAGGGTGTCTACCAGACACCTTGAGTGACCACCAAGCCATATTCTTACTCAGATCAAAATCACCACAACTGACCCAAATATCTATGCACCTAATTAGAAACAAAAAACACTTTAACCGCTCCAACTTTATAAACAACCTCAAAATGTGCAACTGGACCCCTCTAAAAAACCTACCTCTTGATGAAGCTGTACTATATTTCAATACTACCTTCTTAAACACCCTTAACCATCACGCCCCCTCCAGAACAAGAATTAAAACTAAATTTGCCCTCTGGTTAACCCCAGACACAAAATCCCTCCTCAAAAAAAGAAACAAGGCCTGGACCAACTACCTCAACAGTAAATCCCAATTGAACAAACAAATATACGTTGAACTACGTAACAAAGCCAAAAAACTCACCAAAACAGACAAAACATCTTACTACCAAAAGTTACAGGATAAGCACAGGAACAACCCACAACAATTTTGGGCAGCAATTAACTCTGTTCTACAACCAGGTAAAACAACTACCCCAGCCCAAAAAATAGATAACAACCAAGAAGACATCCCCACTCAGTTTAATAAATACTTTACAGAAATTATTCAGACCCTTGCAAACAACCAATCCTATGACAACATCCCCACCCCTGCAAATCCACTTCCTCACCCCAACTAACAATTGCCCCAAGTTCAGCTTCCACCCAAAACCAACCAAATCCA